>NW_025401063.1:13235355-13266673 GCF_015345945.1 Tribolium madens | reverse complement strand
TTTACTGAATAATTATGAAAAAACATACTTATACAAGATCATCGGTAACAATATACATACATAAATATATATAATCTTTGCTTTAAGCTGAAAAGTGATAAAAATTAGTTTCTACTTAAAAAATAGTTTTATTGTACTTTTAATTTTTGTATTGTATAACATTACAATCATACATAGCATTAGTTTTTGTCAAGTAGGTATAGTTTATACATATAGGCAACTACTAATACATTATTTATACGTAGCGGCAATTCTGCAAGAAATAAGATAGATTAGGTTAGTTAACTAATATTTTAAGAGTTGCAAATAATTACAATTAAATAAGATTTCAATTATAAATAATTTTATTACAAAGCTTAATTTAGATAAAAAACTGTTATAACAGAGTGAAAAGAACGTACAGTCACTGGCCCATTAGCTCAGTTGGTTAGAGCGTCGTGCTAATAACGCGAAGGTCGCGGGTTCGATCCCCTCATGGGCCACAAATTTTTTTTCATCTGTATTAACTTTGCACTGAATATTTTTGAACTAAAGCATTCCAAACATCAGGATATTTCGTTTGCACATATCGCGCAATTCTTCTGGCATTCGCCACCTGTCTTGAATCACAACGTTGACAATTCTTTCCGATAATTTCCGGTAAAGCACCTGAAACAAATGAAAGTGAAGGGGAATCCCATTTTTGAAGTAGAATGATTTCAACAACTGGTATCTTACCTTTGATTTGATTGCCAAGTGCGTCACAAGGAGCCTTATCTAGAGCGCACAAAAGCTGCTTCTCTATGTAATTGTTACCAGCAAGACCCAACTGGCCTTGAACTTGGTAAGCCACTCCGATTAGTATCACAAGAACCACTGACCATTTCACCAAAGGCATCTTGAGGACTGAGGGTGTCGTCTCCCTCGCTCCTTTATTTATATTCAAACCACCTTTCACACGCCATCAACCGACAAAAATCTCTTCATTCTTGTCGCAAGTTGTGTAAAAGTCGAGATAATGCAACGAGTGGGAGATAGTTTGCTTAATATTAGAGTAATAACATTTCGTATTGCTCTTATAGATAGTTAATAGGTTTGACATTATTTGCAAAGTCTCTACATTCTCTTATCTAGTTCGCATGTTTCGGCGGGTCGTTTTAAACCTTTGTCACCTCTTCATGAGTCACTCAATATGTTTGCATTGGAAGCCAAAATTATTGCAATTACAACATTGAGGGAGCGTCACTACCATTGGTCGAGGAAAATTGATCGTGGTAGAGCTTATTCTAGCGGCATTGCCTGGAAGGTTGTTTTAATCGAAAGTCCGACGGATTAACGTTATATTATGTTTTATCAACGTTTTGTTCATTATCTCCTGTAGACATTTAAACGAGTGCTTTTGTTTTCGTTTGATCGATATATCATCTCCAGGTAGAAAAATGTCTATTTCTCCAGATGCTTATCGTCCCCAAGTAAGTGGTTTCTATTTATATTTTCATTTTCAGAAAACTCAAACAATAAACATTGTTTTTATTTACATAATAACTACAATTGTCGCATATTGCAGTGAGAAAGCTGAGATGTCATTAAAGCTGAATTATACCAACATTGTCATAATGATCTAACAAAAAAATATTTCACACTATTATAAAAGACAAAGAAAGTGATTCACTTCGAAAAGGCAAAATGACTGCAATCCAATAACCTTGTGGCCATCAAACCGAAACTTATAAAAAATAGTTTTGTCGATACTCCACTCTAATCGATGTGTATCAACAATCAGTGGCAGATACGTCACGATAAAGCTAATCTCTTTTTGAATTCATTATTTTTATTGTTCCAAAATTGATTTAGCTTGTTCAGTGATCCATCGCCACTGCAACAATGGCTAGTGAAAATAAACCTGGTAGATCTCAAACTGATGGGAATACCATAAGCGATTATATTCTGGTAAGTCAGTTATGACTTAATTTTTTATTGTTGAAAGTGAAAGTGGGAAAATTTTGGATGTTTACGATGTGCTTGAATAATTGTGTTTTTTGAGAAGAAACGGTTTCGGTTCAAAGACTCGCGAAGAAAGTTATAGAAACTTGCAGAAATAAATCGCTGGATTAGTGCATTTGTTTTTTTGCGTTAATTCAATTTCTGCTATGAAAATTGTACCAACATATTTTAACAGTAATATTGCACACTAATTATTCTACTCATAATTTAGAAATTACTTTATTAAAGAAACGAGATTCCGGCTTTTGATTAAGTTACCTTGGCCTGTTTCTAACAAAATTTTAATTTTAAGGCAATACTAATATAATTATAGTTCATCAATTATTTAACGATTTTTTACATTAATCTTAATGTTAGTTAATTACTATTATTTAGTACGTACTAATGAACTAACTCTGCAACAATAATTGTTAATATTAGGTATATTGGTAAATCAAATTTGCATTTCAGTAGCTACATTCGTTACATTTTATTACTTTTTTAACAACTAATAAAAAAAAATTATTTACTCAAATCAAATTCTATAAATGATTTGATATGATGAAGTTATAGAATTTTAACATAAAGTAGGATTAAGATAATTATTTTACTTTAAATAAGATATAACTGTGAGTGCGTAATTATATTTAATATATCTCTGAGTCATTTTCGGAGTTAATTATCATGATATGCTAGTGATTATTATTGGCTATGTACCTATTATTTAGAAAATTTTAATCCTAATTTTTACCGTAGGTTATACCTAATAATTTACTTGTTATAATTTAAAATTAAACACCTTTCCTTGTTTCTCATCTGCAGAATTTGCACTCAAACATCTAATGAAAATATGATAAAGAAGATAAACAATAATACCCTACTGATATACGAATATTCTTTTTCTTTGGATATTTACTTGTATTGATCCTAAAATTATAAGTTAGAGTTATGAAAATTAGAGTATGTACTGTAAATAAAATGTTAAAAGCTGGGTCTAAACTATTGATTTTGAGAACCTTATAGATTCATATCAGCTATATTTAGGTAAACATCATAAAACGAATCATTTAATTTGGTGAACAACTTTTAAATTTTATGGTAGTGTCAATCAGTATATTTTTATTAATTTTAATTTTTTAAAAACCCAGCTATTTTTTACTAGCTGCGCGTTTATTCTATTTGATTATTCTATTAATTTATTTCTTTAACAGTAGGTCATATAATTTACTATGGATAATAGCCAAAAATGTATTTATTTTTCAAATGGGTTCCACATACAGATTTATTTAAATTTAACACCAAAAAATTTTGGCTAACTAAATATATAAATACGCATTGTTGCATCAGCTTAAATAATTATTAAAATTAAATGAAAATTAAATATAATTTTAAATTTTGTTAGTGGAGTTCTCCGAGGAGTTGTAGCTCACAATATCGATTAAAAAAGCCCAAAAACTGAAAAATTTCTAATTATTATAAATAAAATGTTGCTAAAACTTTTTTTTTTCTACGACTGCTATGAAAAGTGTGAAAAAAACACTACTAACTACACTTGAAATCATTTACTCCAAAACTTTTCATGAATTCAGAACGCATGTTAATTCAAGTGCTAACATGCTAATTTTGTGTATCTAGACAAGCTTTTCAGTCTCAGAAAATCATGAGTTTTGAGTGTTTTTTTGTGTATTTGATGCAATCGTAGAAAAAGTATAGTGTGCAACACGTGTGAAGGCACTTTTTAGTAATATTTTTTTTAAATCAGTAATACGAGTAAAAAGGTTGAAAATCTCAACGTTATTTATAATAAATTTGACTGGGTGTCATGTCATAGCACTGATAAAGTGATAAAACCTAATCGCCATTGAATCTTTGTAGTAGAAAAATATAAAGTTTCATTTTTGGTAGAGGTACGAATAATTTGTGTTTTTGGGGGCTAATTTAGATTCTTTTACTTTTTTCGTGAAGTTGCTTTTTATTTCTTTTACATACATAAAATTTGTATATACAAATAATGCTAGAACATAATACTTTTTCCCACTAATCTTAATTGGTTTAAGACAGTTTTTCGTGATAAAAGCTTTAATTTTAAATTGCTTGAATTTGATAGTTAATTGAAATTTACCAAATAAAAACAAAGAAAAGTGATAATTGAAATTAAAATTGTTTTGACTTTATCTTATCAATATGATAAAGCTTACAACAAATCTGATAAAGTCCACTATGGTCTTGTAATAAAATACCATGCGTTAGCTTAGTAAGACTATAAGAAATAAACTATGGCACGAAGCGGCTTGCCGAACATAATTACTGGCGAAGGACTAGATATTTTGGTAAATACTCACAACTACGAACTATTACATCAAGATACTTTAATTTCAGAAATCTTTGGATGCAAATAAATATGCTACCAAGAAAACCATAGCACAAGGACTCCTCGACGTTGCCTTACTCACTGCCAATGCCTCACAGTTGAAGTATGTTCTTCAAGTCGGGGAAAAACACGAGTTCTACGTATTGATGCTAACTCTGATTAGCATATCCATAGTTCTCCAGGTGTGTATTCACCCAACAAGTCAAACAATTTACACTAATTTCTACAGGTGCTTGTGGGGCTTCTCTGCCTCACACTTCATTTAATGAGGGATTGTCGTTTGCACCTCGCAGACTACCACTATTCCGCCAACTTTCTTAACCACATAACTACAATTTTTGCTTTTGTTATAACAGTTCTGAATTTACTTATCTCGTGTTTTGACCCCACTATAGCAAAATATGCAGTTTTCGATCCTCCTGCCTTGGACTCTGTGTAAAAATATTCTTTTCTTTCAGTTAATCGTCGCTATTTTGTTCGTGATTATTGGAGGCCTCAACATTAACAAGCAACATGACCATTTCGCCGCTTTTATTCTAAATGACGTTATTCTTATTTTCATTTTTTTAATTTCCGTAATCAATATTGTTATTTCCGGTTTCGGGCTGGAATATTCAAATCAACCACTAAGATTAATTTACGAACATACCGAAGCTCCACCTCGCTTATAATATCATTAGCGAGTGCTTAATGGGATCACGCCAAATGTCGAATAAGAAAATATGTTATTTCTGTAATTTTACAATTCTTGCCTAACACCATTATTTTTCCTTAGGTGACAGCAGCCTTGCTCTCAATCGTGGTTTCAATAATGCAAATATACGAGGATGAAAAAATTAAAAACCTAAGTTGGATATTACATCATATTTCTTTAGGTTTCGTGACCGGGGCTTTATTTTGCGATGTAATCAAAATGAATTTTGGGTTAGATCCCGCCATTGCTGTTAACGTTACCACTCTTAAAACAGAACTTTGATTTTCTTATGTTTTTTATTTTTATTTTTCTTTTTTTTTCTTTTTCGTGACACGAAGGTGGTACAAGCGATCCTGTGTGTTCTTCTGGGGACTTCACTCAATCTCAACAAAGAAGGGGATCACAAGTCTGCAGACAGAGCCAACAATATTATACTTTGCCTCAATATTATCTTAATGGCTACAAATATCCTAATTAGTGCATTTGAAATGAAGGAGGATAGCAATAAGCCGTGATTAAAGCTTAAGTGATAACATAGTTCTTTTATCCCTACCTGTATTAGAAATAAATTTGATCAAACAAGGTTCATAAAATCATATTAAAGAGGACTATCAAGAAATGTAAGATTTACTTTTAGAATTTTTAAAAACCTTGTATGAAATTTTTTAATCAAAGTTTAATATCAAAGTCATAAGATGAACTCTGTCTTAACATTAATTTATGTGTATTACTCATGTATGTTTACCTAGTGATATCTTTATTAGTCAGACACTTATATTACTTAAAAAAACATATTTCCAAAGACACCTTTATTTTAGTAAGTAATAAAATTGAAATGTACCTTCAATGTAATATTTTCAATAAAAGAATTTATATTAAAAATAATCTTTTATTATTTTTGTAATCATTTCATACAAAGTATTGAACAAACAAATGAATAGAAATTAGAGGGGTGAAATCGATAGAATACAAAAATATGAAACTACAGAATGAAAGCAAGTGAAGGTGGTGAGGTTAGGCAGCCCGTGATGAACCTACGTGTTCTTCGTACCGTTTCTTATATTGACCTTCCGGATCATATTTCTTTGAAAGACGTTCCCAATCTCTGGCTCTCTTCTGTGTTAAATGTCTGATAACTTTCTCTGCTGTTTCCTTTTGTTTTTGGTTACATTTCGTGCAACCACTAGCCAATGCATCTGGTAAAGTTTCTGAAAGCAAATAAATCATTTTTGTTAAAAAGTATTATTAAGGAATATGTTCTAGAATACTATGCTCCTTAAAACGTTTATAATTTGTTGCTTTTATGTTGTTATAGTATAAAAGATATCGTACCCAGGAACCCAGGTGCCCCTATGCAATAAATATAACAAGAAAATTGTAAAATAAATTTAAAAAACAGCCATTATTAGATACTAAATTTGTACGAGACATTTATATACCTACTTGTCTGATGCCATCACAATAAATAAAAGCAGTTTTATATTGTTTTCGAAGAAGTGTAATATTTTTATTTTTATAAGATGTTTATTTACTTATCTACACCTAAAAAAAGGTTTGGTATAAATAAAGCGCAGTTTTTGTTAAAAAAATGTATAAACTACATTATATCGAGAGATCAAGATAATTTTTAATTGAGTTCTCTTTGAATCCAAACACGTACAGTGATGGACAGTGAATTTCGTCCACCCAATTTCTGTGAATTCACAAAAATTCACTGTAGTTTGTGCTTTATTGTCAGGTTAACTGACATTCAAATACATATTGTCAAATTTAATCAAATTCGAACATGCCAGCAGTAAGTGCGTTTAATAAAATAAAAATTATCTCTCTGGTATAAGAAGGTATGTCTCAAAGACGTGTCTCTATACTTTTGTGCATACCAAGGACTACCATTTCAAAGGACAAAGGTAAAAAGTAGCAAGAATTATCGAGCTTATTGTCAACATGACAAACGTTAATCAAAATTCTGAAACAAGGTTAGGAAAACCTAAAGACTAATTTACACTTTTAATCTGTCAAGTAAATTGGGTGGATGAAATTCACTGTCCATCACTGTATGTCTGTTTTGAAACTAACTGTACGTGAAACGTCAAATAAAATGACAGGTGGAAAGTTAAAACGACAAAATGGTCTGAAATTAGTCGCCGACGTATAATAACAGGACCGTTCTTTTGTTAAGGTAAATCACAAATTTAGTTATTAAAATCATCATTAAAATCATACGTTATCCAAAGATAACTCGATTACAAATTATCTTGATCTCTGGATATAGAGGTGCGCCAGAACTCGCGCTCCAAAGATATCGTTACACTCGTGGTCCAACACGTCGTGTGCAAAAAATAACTATTTCACATCGTTTTTCATACAAGACTTTTTCAATTTGGTTGTGAAAAGCGTAGGCATCAAATTCGAATTTTAAATCTGTGATTTCAATAATTTTCCAACATCATACTAATGTCGGAGCGTCGCTATGACAATAGTGCTATTTTTAGCTATTTTAACACTAGTGATAAAATAAAGTCATATTTTATAACTAGTTATAAAATTAAGCACATTTGACAACTAAAATGACATATCACAACGGTTGCTTTTCACAATCAAATTGGAAAAAAATAATTAATTACATTCATACAAGACACAAAAATTAGTGTTTGTTGCAGGATTTTGATTTTTTTAGGTAAACATGTAACAATTTATCGATAAATAGGTACTATATCTCTATTATAAGTAAAACAAAATATTTTAAAAAGTCATGGATTTAAGAAGTGAATAATAAATAGTCTATGACATGAGTTTCTCTTGTGTGCTTTTTGAATTCAATAACAGACATTCGGAGGCTTGCTCTTAGACAAAAATGTTGGTAAAACGTTATTATTGTACGATAAAAATATACACTGTTTTAAACATATTTATTACTGGAACGTGTCAAGCTGGTTCCCCAATTTTGTAATCCTCTCTAACTAAAGCCGAGTTGGTTCCTGGGCCATGGTTGAATTTGTTCCCTTCAGTCGGTTGGTCAGTTAAACGGATTTAAGTATTAAGATAATAGGAATGCAATTTTAAAAGGCGACCGCAAGTGCTCGTGCTTGTGATTGACTCCAAAATTTCAAAATATCTCACATAATATGTGTTTGACCTACCCATTTTGCCCTCTGAAGAGGTTGGAGACTGTTTATCCTTCGATCTTACTGAAATTCAGCCACCAAACAGAGATGTAACAGCATTTATAGACTATTTAGTCATAAACTTTGTAACAGAAGTTTTCGCATCATGGGTGGGCTAAAAATTTGGTATTTTTGCAAAGAACCACAAATGCATGCCAGGCATTTAATTCAAAAAACATTCAAGTATTTTTAACAGTTTTAAATAATTTTCAAGACAATAGTTATTTGAACATTACTACCAGCTTTAAAGCCAAAATATAAACATGCCTGTACTTTGATCTACTCGCCCATGCGAAAACCAATTCGGCCTTCACCCGGAAACCAACTATTATTTAAATAATAACTGGAAGTGTCGGACATAAGGTAAAGGCTAATCCTATCCGGCGCGCAAATGCTGAATAGAGAATAACCCTTCATTATCATGTAAGAAAACTAAACCACGAGCGCTAGTGACGAATCACCCTCAATCCACACCTCTTTTAGGGTCCTACGGACTCGTAATTTTTTCAGAAGCAGTTTTTTTCGTTAAATCGCCAGGAAACAAAATTCTCATTAAAATGTCAAGTTTACTTCGAAAAAAAAAAGCTCTCGTGTAATTATAAGTGAAAAAATATGTACACATTGAACACAATTGGACACTATAATTTTACAGCTGGAGTACTTAGGCATCTTACAAAAAAACTTTATCTTAATTCATAAAAACATGGACAAACTGCATTTTAAAAGTCTGCTCCTCTGATATTAACGAAAACCAACTTGTCCTCAACCCTACACTCCAGAAATCATAAAAATAAAGATGCTGGGGAAATGAAAAACTTTTGATTTGAATTAGCATTTGAAAAAGAGAATTAACTGTATATTTTTTTTTATAAAATATGCATCAAACCGCACTAAATAAGTCAATAGTTGGTAATTTATTTTTAATTAATTTTTAATGTATTTAGGGCCAGTTTCATAATCGAATTTAAAAGAGCATTAAATTAAATGTTGTTTAGAATATGTTGATTAATACGAACTTGTTGACAAAAATTTCACATTTTAAAGTCCTTTTAATTTGATTATGAAACTGGCCCTAAATACATTAAAAATTAATTAAAAATGTATGTAAAATTGGCATTAATAAAATTTTTATAATTTTTTTCAAATTTCATATAGGTTTCAAGTAGTTGATAATAAGTTTCTCATTTTATCAAAAATGATCGGTGACAACCTTGCAATTAACTTAAAAAATCGCATCTTCTTTTGTTGATATGTATGTTTTTCATGATTATCTACAGTAGGTAAATATAGTACATATTTCGATTTTCGAAAATGCGAACAAAATCATTAATTTGAACATATGGCTACGGAGAACTAGAATATTTAATGTAATTTACCGTACATAATAATTATGGCATTTTTATTAATTCGAATTTTGTGGTTGTGCTGTCGTACGTGATATTGGGCGAAAAAGTTCATTCTACCCTGGATTCCTTTATGTAAAATAAAATGTTATAATCATTAATTTTAATTATTATCAATATTGATAAAATGTAAAAAAATGTTTTTGTCAGAAGATAATTAATATTTCATCGTAAATTTACCTATTTATTCATAGATAGATATTATTAATAGTGACTTCAATATTTTTATCCTGACAGCCTGACACGCCTAAATTCTAGCTATATAATTAAATGTTAATAAAATTTTCAACGCCATTTTTTGTAATAAGTGGATAACAATCATGAAAAAAATCGTTGATTTACTTCAGGCTGAAAATTTACTCCAAGAATAAGCCACGAAGAAAAATGCAAATAATAATTAATTTTGCTTCCTTGTCCTCAATACATTAATTTATGCTAAAAAAGTAAACAAAAATCAAATAAAAACGATAAAACCGGTCGTATCGACCATAAATGAGGGTGTTCTAGAGAAAGCGACAGAGAAAGTGGTTTTGTAATAAATCGACTCCTTCAAATATTACTCAAGAATTGGTTTCCACAAGTTATTTCCATTTTTGTCAAAATGTTTTGCTTACACAACACTAACTAAACACATATTTGAAGTCTATTCAAAAATCTTTTATATTATTAGGAATTATGAATAAAAGTTATACTTACTTTTCAGTTCTCGTCCTTCGGAAGTACACGGCCCTTCGTCCATCAAACACTTGATGTAATTCGTCAAAACTCTGTCATTATTGAGGATTTTATCAACATCTACGTTGTCGTATTTGCTGGTGTATTTGTTTTCTGCGCCCAAAACTGCCACCAAAAAGGCGCAAAGTATCACAGCACTGATAAGTTTCATGGTATACGTCTTGTTCGGTAAATGTGAGTTTTGTATTTACATCCATCTTATAAGCAGTGAAGTTTAAAAGGGGGTTAGAGGAAAGTAACAGTTGGCACGTGATTCGAATGGGAAATATTATTGCATTTCGTTGATTATATCGTTTATTGACCTACATAATCGGAAGCGAGAGTGTTGAATTTATAACCTTGTCACCATAGATGGCTACCAAGAATTTATATAATAAGAAACCATAAATACGAGATGTGACTATTAATATTCAAAATTAATTTGATTCTAAGAATGGACGTGCTTTTTAGACATGGCCAAAGATTTCATTTTTTTGTCTAACATTTTATGAATTGTTGATTATTACCTATCTATTAATTGAAAGGCTCAGAAACCGATTGGATTCTGACTAGTGTAAGTCACAATTTTTCTCAAAATCATTTATGTGATTCAGAAGACACTGTATTTTTAAATCTTTCAGTTGGAAATGCATGTAAGGCATACTTTATTAGGTATCAATTCTCTTTCAATAAAGATTATATTTTTTACATTTACAAGCATTTTTATACAACAATTTTTTTAAATACTAAACTGTTAACATCACTTATGCCAACCACTGATTGGCTTCTAATGTCTCCAGTTATGAGTTTTGTTTATTACAATAATATACATATGAATATACCAGGTGAATAAAAAGTATGGAACCAAACATTTTTTGCTTAAACTATTTATTTCTTGAAGAAACTAATTGAAGAGTGATTAAGTACTATAAAAACGTGATGATTTAACAAGAATAAAATTTTTCGAAATTTTCTTTTGTTTTTGAGTTCTACAAAAAAAAAAAATTTAAATGGCAACCCACTATAAAATCATTTTTCTCATAAAAGCTATACTCTAAGGATTACAACTATCTGCTTTATATTTAATTTTTTCAAAAAAATTTTTTCACATAAATTGCAATTTTGACAAAAAAAAATCGCATAACTCAAAAACAAAACAAAATTTCGTTCTGAAAATACGATCACATTTTTTATATTACTTTAATTTATATTAATTATTATTTTCTTGAGGTAAATGATTAAAAATAAAACCGCTTGTTTCCATACTTTATATTCACCCTGTATATATGTGGTAGTCATTGGGCGTAATGCATCATTCCGCGGAAAGCCTAGTCTTTTGCCGTACTGCCGGCAGACGCTGTAATCAAATAAATATTCCTTTGTTTGACTGAAATTTTACGTCATTTCAGGGATTGCCTACTTAATTCTCGTCAAACAAAGTAACCGGTTAAAGCATTACATGTTACAGCGTTTGACGAAAGTGTATTTAGTCATTTGCTGAAAAGTCTTGAAATGTTTGATACTTTCTGTAGAAATGTAAATTTTTGGTAGAAGAAAAGAAAAGAAAAAAAACTAAAATATTTTTATTGTAGCAAATATTTGTTTCGTTTATTTCGAATAATGTAAACATATAATATTATAAAATCATACAAAAAACGGTAAGTACATGACCTAAACAACAGTTAAAAATGTATTTTTTGCCTTCAGGTAAATTAAACAAAAATAAAAATATATTCTTTAGAAATATCTTTTGCAGCCTAAAATATGTACAATTGAAATAAAGGTGTATTTTGAGGTTAGAAGTCTTTTACCTCCTTCATTACTTCATAATTCCACGGTTTTTTGGCATCTTTGTTTTTCAAACAATATTCATTTAATTTGTCATACTCGTAAAACAAACTCTTATGATTATCCATTTTCAATAAGAAAAGTCCAACAATTACTAAATGTTACGGCCCGAAATACTACACAATAAAATTTCAAGCTTTCAGCAAATGACTAAATACACTTCCGTCAAACGCTGTAACATGTAATGCTTTAACCGGTTACTTTGTTTGACGAGAATTAAGTAGGCAATCCCTGAAATAACGTAAAATTTCAGTCAAACAAAGGAATATTCATTTGATTACAACAGCGTCTGCCGGCAGTACGGCCAAAGACTAGGCTTTCCGCGGAATGACGCATTATGCCCAATGACTACGACATATACATATGAAAGCTTGTAGGTGATTCTGTATTAGTGAACAGAGTAATAATTAGAACAGACTGTTAGATAAAGATACAAATTTTTCACTACTGTTTTTTTTCTTCTAATTTTAGCAAATAAGGCGACGTTTTCCATATTATGAAAGAGGTACTAAAATATTTAGGTACATAAATTTTTTCTACTTGTTTTGCATTTTTTGTTAAAACATAATAAACCAGTATGCGCAAACTTAATGTAAGTATACTATGTTTTAAATGTTTTTAACTATTTTGATCTATTAATAATAATAAATTAGCGGAAGAAGTTGTTGAGAAGGTGTCCTATACATAAGATGAACCTATTATATCTACACCTATTATATTATAATTTAATCACGTTTTTTTTAAATTATTATTAATGCTTGATACTTTATTTTTAAAAAAGTAGTAAGAGTGAGATGAATTGTAATAAATTTTTAGATACATATTTCGTCGAGGTTCAGATACTATCACCGTGACGTAATTTTTGGTAATGTTTGAATTTTAAAAGTCAACAATTTTTCTAGACTGCTTTTAACGTTCTGTGCTTTTGACTATAATATACAAATGCGCCAGAACTCGCGCTCCAGAAAAAAATGTCAAGTGCCATCGGTAATAGATCGCCATAAAGTGCAGCCGAAGAAGTAATTTTTGCTTGCATTAGAAAGTTATTGGACTCTTAAATTCACCAATCCCAGAATGGCACTTCAAGATGTGATTGAAAAATTATATCCGTTGCTAGGTTACAAAAATAATACCAATTTGCCCAGAGCTTTAAATAAGTAGAATTTGGGAGTTGCAAATTTTAGATGGGACACTCTGTATACTTATGCAGTTGCTTAAAAATGTCTAAACAATTGAATACACTTTGCTTATTATAATTAATTAGCTAAAAATTTACGAGATATGACCAACATAACTAGGTACATTTAAATAATCGTTTTTTATACATCACGTCTTTCTTAAATCAAACTTGTAGTTGGTGGGTTTTAAAGAGTTGATTTTAACTTGTAAAAGATAATCTTATTCTTTTTAAATGATTTGACTTAAACTAAATAAACCTAAGCCTTAAAATAACTTGTTTTGCATACATATTAAAAAAAGCGATAAAACTCGACTATTAAAACTTCCATTTCGATTTGTGTTTTAAAAAACATACAAACAAAACATTTAAAGTGGTAGTCCATACAATGGTCGGCATTATAAGAGTATGGGGTAATAGAATAGAAAACAACATGAGAAAACAGCAATATCAAATAAAGATGAAAAAAAATATATAATAAATCTTTTCAGTTTTTGAAATTTGACATTCAACAAAAATAAAAAATTCTATTTAACTTGTTTTCATTTTTTTACATATTATTGATTACAACCTTTTAACCTTAAATTAATGCGTATAAGTTAAGGCTCACTTTGTAGGTATGTATTTACAATTTAATAGCTTATAATAAGAAGCTAGTAAAATTTTTTAGATTAAAATTTTGGTTTATTGATCTCACCAGTAGTCTTCTAAACCAGTTACATGGTTTAATCGTTCAATGAAAAAAACTTGCTAAATTATAAGGCGCGTCTGACATTTGGAAATAACTTTAAACATTTTTTGTTGTTATTTTAAGATTTCGCTTACAATATACTATACAGCTATTTAAATATACTCGTATGGTGGATTTCCTATTCCCCGTATTTACTGAGATCAATGCTAAGATTACAGATTTTAGAAATTAGAGTTGCATAATAGTTCTACTACGTAAAGTTTTACAATGTGGTTTTTCTAAAAATTTATTATGCATAATTACAATAATTTCAATTAATTATTTTGGGGAACTCCAAAATTTTCTTAAAAACTGCATAAATGTTTCGACATCAAAATATTTAATTAATTTTTTGTTACACATGGTGGCAAAATGATAGGATATTTGTTTTGACAACTATTGTTTTGAACCTACAGTTGAATTGTATAATGAAAACATGCATAGACTGACAATATTAATTTAGAATCAAATCTACAAATAAACTATAATTAAAATTAAAAAAAAACATTATTACCTGAATAATTTTTGCATTCGTGACTAGACACACATTTGTAATGTAAATTGATTAAAGATTCAGGAATTTTTTACTTCTAAGCTTTTTATGGTAAAAATTATCAATTTTTTTGCATCAATTAAAATGTCAAATGTGTTAAGAAGTTTTCGAAAAGGTATTATTTTTGAGGTGTATGAAGGTTGTTTTTAATAAAAACAAGAGAATATATAATAATGTATAATAATAATTATATTTAGATGTTTCAGAAGGTACTTTGAAACTGTTCTAAAAGTTAACGTGAAAAAAATGGTTTAAAATAAATGAAGTAAACTGCATTTTAATTGATTATAGCCACGTTTGATTACAACACATAATAACAATCGTTTAAGGGTTTTGTATAAGTAGTTTTTAAAAGCATTTACATTATGCAAAGTTTTCTAAATTATAACTAATTTTATGTAAAAACTGTTCATTTTCCTAATATACAAATAAATTTTTTAGATATCTACACTATGTCTACCTACGTAACACAGCTACTTTAAGAAAAACGGGAAATGTCAAAAAAATAGAGTTTCTTTTTCAATGTTTCCATGGTGTGAACGTGTTTTATTAAAAATATTTTGATGTCATGTTAAAATATAAATAGGTTATATTTGAACAAATTATATTTTCAAATTTAATAACAAACTGAACAACTTAATAGTTAATTATTTGTACTTTTAGGGCATTCCAAAGCCATCTTGCGTTTCACCCACTTTTTATTAATTCTTCCGATGGTACTTTTTCCTATAATTTTCCTACCATTTTCCAGGTGAGCCAGGATTTTGACTTCCTCTACTTCACTTAAATGCGGCATTGCACAAGTTGGTATAAATTTGATGACATTGATAGAAATATTTTTGATAAGTATTGTCAAACTGATAACTGACGACTAGAAACATATTTACATTTGGAAAAATTTAATTTCCTGTTTTTTTTAATGTAGCTGTACGTAATAAAATAAAATCCTTACGAATGCGTTATTCACATAATTTATACTAAATTCTAATAAATCTGAGGACTCTTTGATAATTTAAAGAATTGAGACACAACATTGTCGACTTAAATGTTTCGATAACAACAGTTCTATTAATAATAATAAACAATACACTTGTCTTGTACATAGGTACAGTATAGTAAAAATAGAAATAAATGTTTGTTTTTTTTTTTCGTTAACAAAATTCCATTTTTTTCATATAATTCATAAAGAACAGACCTGGATACCTGATATTTTTTTGTTGTTCCAGATTACGTAATGCAATACACTTCCCACGAAATACCAACTTCTTTTATGAAATAAACCTTTACAATTGATCTGCACCATTTAACCTAAATTTTCCTTTCGCACATAATAAATGTTGGCAAAAATTCTCAGGATTTCATTTATTTTTAAGTCGACTGTTCCCATGCTCCCGTCTTTTTCATTTAATCCGCTCTTTAAATTATTCAATTTTCGGTCTTAAATTTACATTTCAAGGTCCACTAGTCTCGATTAAAACTCAATAAGCACAATCAGATTTGGTCCAGGGGTGCTGGAACTTTCCTAATGTCAATACCTGTTTATAATTACTGTTATTAATATGCTAGTCAAATTTTGATTTATGTGTTTGATGATTTTTTCGATGTTTTCATCTTCATAGTAGAATAATTAGTTTGAAAACAGAAAAAAAACTACTTAATCATATTTTGTTTTTTATTCAACTAATTATACAATTTACTACTAAAGTTAAAATTACATACAAGAATATCACATGACTTAAGAGTTACATCGGTTTTTTGCAAAACTGAGTATCAGGCTTCATAAATAAATAAATTTTGGGGGCAATTTAGATTTTGTTAGTTTACGTAAAAAGCTTTATTAAGATTTGAATGCATTATTAGGCCTTGGTTTGTATTTTTGTGCAATAAGCCAATTACAAAGACTAGAATAAAGATAACCTGATATCTGAATCTTTGACTGTCGAATAAAATTTGAATGGCGGCCATGGAGTCAAATCATGACCTCGATGCCTTGAATCCGACGTTATATATTACTTAAGTAACGTCGTAATTTGACATGTGCACAGCCAATTCAGACCCCTATTAAAAAAAATCAGTCTATCTGAAAGATGACATTTGAAATGGCATGACTCTAACAGTCCTAACTAATGAGACAATGACAAATAACAAAAAAAGGACATCCTTCTTCCTCACTCTTCAGCGTTAAGTCCTATCTCCCAGATAGTATTCTGTTAATAATTTCCAGTTTGTGTTGGTACAACTGGATAACAATTTTTTTTAGTGCCGCCATGAATGTGACCTAAAATGGTGATGGTGGATTAGTGACACAACAAACACAAACCTATCTACTAAGTAAACATTTAAGGCCTTAAAGCTGCTGAAATAACCATATTGGCCAGTTTAGTACCCGACTCGACCACTCTCGAACCCAAAGTACCTAAGCTACGCACAATGCCTCCAACTAAGTTAGTACCAAAACTCACCGTAGCTTGGAGATTAGCCCCAACGGTCGCAAACGGTGGCGCTTGTGATGGTTTTGTTACAACAGGTTTGTTAGTAGGGTTAGTAGTAGGTTTAGTAGTAAGTTTAGTGATTAAAGTAGTGCGAGTAGTAGTACTAGTAGTAGGGGGAGGGGGTGTTGAAGAGATGACGTTGGTGGCAGCGTCGTTTTCATCATTCTCTCCAAAACGATTGGACAGTATTGGAGTTGGAGGAGCAGTGTTGGTACTAGTGACACCTGAAGATTTCCCAGATTCGAAATTTGCTTCAAACTTTCTGATGTAGATATCATCGGGGTCCCAAACTGCTCGCAACTGTTCCCAGATTTTGGGGTATTCTTTTTTCAGGCGTTTGACAGAGCGATAGGCAGCCGCCATCTGTTTTTCGGTGCATTTGGCACAGTTGGTTTGGAGAGCCTCTGGGAGAACCCCTGTACGACAAAATATCTTTTTAAAAATAGTTATGACAAGATTGGATTTGCTGTTGCATTATTCAAAAGAGGAGGGTATTGTTGAGTGTTTGTCATGCAATTATATTTGTGGTTGCATCAGGAAGTGGCGTTTTGATGGGAAAAATGTCAATCGCTGCGAAACTAGTTAATACATTGTTATTATTGTTGGCGTAATGTCTCCAGGATTGCCAACTTTATTGTTTGTGTTGCGTGTTTTTTTTTCTATCGATTTAATTTCTGCATTTAAATGACCGTCTTAGACGATAAATTATTTGATTCATGTCGCTGAGTTGTGTAAGGAAATTGTTAGTTCACACATTGTTTTAGTAAAATGTATAAGAACGTTTTGTATTTTAAATGTTGTCTTTAAATTTCACTTTGTGTGCTGTAGGTCTTGGAATTATTTATTAGCAAAGCTAACAAATTATTTAAATCATTTTAATTTACTTTGTTTAGTTCTAACTTTATTTAAACTAGCTGTTTTGAATAATAATTAACTTAAATGCGTCAACCTTTATTTACTTTTAACATATTTTCGCCCACCAAGATTTGTATACAATGAAGTAATTAAATACAACACACCTAACCTTTGTAACATTTTGGTAATAATAATAATAATTAAATACATAGATGTAAATGTGCTTAGACGGAAAAATGGTGGATGCGCCATAATAACAATGGTTTCTCCTATTGCGAGTTAAGAAGAAAAAAAAATCTAGTAAAAATCTTGATAATTATAGTTTTGTTTTATTGTCTGCGAGGTGGACTCATCCATGGCCAATATAATTTGTGTGACCTTAGCTGTCTCGGAGTCACAACAATCATGCTAATTTATACAGAATCACAAAACCTGCATTTAGTTATTCGCATCGCTTTGGTAAAAATTTTGTATAGTTGCTTATTCTGAAGTTAGGTAATTAAATTTTGTTGGTTTTTAAAACCGTGTAATTAAGGAAAGGTATCCTTGAGATTAAAGTGAAATCGAATTAAAATTGTTCCAGTGTTACTTTATTTTTATCAAGTTGCGCTACTTGTTTCATTGGAGAAATTTTATCTCGGCAAAAGTTCAACTTTCAAAAATCTCTATCATAATATGTTTCATTTCTTATTTCTTGATCAATTATGCTAATTATACTGATAATAATTGTAAATTATGCTTAACTCAAACAAACTTTTTCTGTTCTTGAAATGTTTGTTATTGAATAATGTTAACAAAACAGGGAAATTTAATTAGTAAATAAGGTAGTGTGTTTACAAAACATTGTGTTATACAAAACAGATAAAAATTTCTGATAAAAGAGGTATAAATTGTGATCATGTGCATGGCCTCTAAAGTGAGTCATTCTTGAGAAATGTTAAATAATGCACTAATCCAGCTGCAAGAATTGTAGGTCTTGTCACATTCACAGTGATTACAGCCAATCTTTCAAATGTGATAAACAATAAGCTAATTAACAGTAATAATTGCTTCTACGAATTGTTGAAATACTGTGAATTTTTGATAATATTAATACTAAATGTAATTAAACCGAAATTGCTAAAGCATTGTAATTCTCTTATCAATGACGACAGATAAAGGATCATAATAAATTGATATTACTTACATTATTCTTTCTATAGGATGATTCAAAAGTGTCGGACCATCCCTTGGGTGGTGATGAAGAACATCCAATTGAGTTAAAAGTTCCCATGACAAAAAACTATTTGAGCCTTTTCTCACAAGATATAGCTCTTTAAAGATTACATTTTAGATCAAGTTTTTTTTCCGTTCCGATTGTGTATTCCTAAATTTAGTTAGCAAAAACGTAACGTAACGTTAAACAAAAACTTGTTAAAAAAAATCAACAACTTGTGTTTTATAGTGTAGAAAACATTTAACAAACTAGCAAATTCAACAATAAATTAAATCTAACAACATCGGAAACAAAAAACTAAGATGCCTACGTAATAATATGAAAATTGATAATTCTGTTTTTTTTTTCCAAAAAAAAGCTTGAAACAAAAATCTGACATAATTTTTATGACTAGCTGAGCTGAAAGTCTTCTATCACCATTCAAAAGTTGGTCCCATATTTTTGAATTACTCTGTACCTATACACTATACAGAAAACAAGTTCAATTATTATTGTTTTATACTATTTATGTATGTACTTGTGTAAGTGGATAACTGAATTCTAACTGTACAAAATTATTAATGCAGTTAGTGTATACCTAAAAATGACATTTTTTTAAACCGGTAACAGAACTCCTTAATAATAGGAAACGTAAAAATTTTATAATGACATATAATCAATAAAAAGTTTAAAATGTGTTACAAAAAGATCCATTTACAATTGCTATTACAATGTCATGCAAGTAAATTACAGCCAAAATTTAAGTAGCGTTTAATTACAGTTAAAAATGGTAAGTACTCGTAAAATATGGATCTTCTATTCCAGTTTGTGTATAGTACGTTTACATTATTATTTAGGATATCTCAACTAAGCTTTTTAGATCAAAATCTCAAAAATGTCAAAATGTTTTTTAAAAAAAGATAAAAAATTAAAAGAAAAAAGAAGCAGTTTTATACAGGCTGTTCCAGAACTCGCGCTTCAGAGAAAATTTTCAAGTAAGGTAAGATACCAGAAACATGAAAAAAATGTTTAAAAAATTCCATCTGTCAAAAAATTTTGACATTTATTTTTTGACATTTGACATTTTTTTTTATATCTATTTAAAGATACTGATGATCTTGTATATGTTTTTTTACAATTATTTAGTAAAGGGACAAAAAATTTGCCAATAAAAGCCACAAATAACATTGAAAAGAGTTACAATTTAGAATACAGCTTCCTTGTTTCCGCTTTTAATAGCCTATAACAAAAAAACTTGGAAAATTATTTTTCCAACAGAAATAAATAGAGTCAAAATGCAAACTTTAAACCCTCATAACTTCGAAATTTTTATAGATAAAATTTTTTTAACATTTTTTCCATATTCCTGGTATCTTACCTTATATGGCATTTTTCTCTGGGGCGCGAGTTCTGGCGCACCCTGTATTTTTATCAATTTTAATTTTTAAAAAACCCACCTATTTTTTTTACTAGCTGCGTATTTGTTCTATTTGTTTATTCTATTAATTTATTTGTATAACAGTAGGTCATATAATTTACTATGGATGACAGCCAAATATGTATTTATTTTTCAAATGGGATCCACATAGAGATTTATTTAAATTTAGACCAAAAAATTTTGGCTAAATAAATAAATAAATACGCATTGTACCATCAGCTTAAAATTACATAAAAACAAAATATAATTTAAAATTTTGTTAGTGGAGTTCTCCGAGGAGTCGTAGCTCACAACATCGATTAAAAAAAGCCTAAAAACTGAAAAATTTTTGTTTTTTTTTCTTTTTCTCTGGGGCGCGAGTTCTGGCGCATCCTGTATACCTAAATAAGGCCTAGCATAAAAAAACAGTATATTTTTAATACATTGATGACAATTTCCTTCTTTTCTAAAAATTGTAACCATCATATAAAATAAAAACTGTAAATTAATTGTGCTTTTGTTTATCATTCACTATAAAGAAATTAAAAAGTGTATCTGTTACACACTCATACATACCATTGAAAGTGTAAATGAAAATGTATCAAAAATGAAAGAACAAATATCTCAAAAAACCCAAAAAATATTTTTTGTACATTTAAGAGAAATATTAAAAGTCTTGTTTTTAAGTGAGATGAGCCTTAACTACACGCTTTTATTTGTGTTTAGTTAGTTTTTTTTATTTATTAATAAATTACCACTATCTTAAAAGTAGATGTCTAATACTTAAATCAAGGCATTTATCATGAACTTAACCTTGGCCTTTTACAATTTTTATATTATGTTCTTACGACTTGGAAGATGACTGTAAATAAAAATAGTGATGTCAACAACACTTTAGTTTTGTAAAAAATTATCAACATTTCAATAAGTTTATCTACTGCCGTAATGTTACATATTAGATATGCAATATTGTCAACAATTAAATAAATGTCACAAAAAATTAAGTTATGATAATTTAACACCACAAAAATGTTAATTATGAAATGACATAATAATGATGCTTGGTCAAGAAAAGAACTGCTAATCCAACCTCTGAAATCTATCAACAATCTTTTACGTAGGAGTTAAAAATCGTATTAGCATAAATTTTTGAACGGCTGTTGAAGACCTACTTTTTTATTTGCGATTTTTTGAAAGTATTGTTTATCTTAAGAATGATAAATAGTCGGATATAGCACTTCGTTGCATTTAAACTTTAATAAAAACGATAAACATGTAAACTTGTAATAGGTCAAAACAACCTTCATAATTTTTTCAGGCGATCTTAAGTGAAAGGTCTAGATCTTATCAGACATTGTTGTCGAATCGAAGTGTAAACTAAACGTCTTTTGGTATAATTTATGAACTTTCACTACCGAAATTTTAGGAAATACCCATTTAGCGCCAACACAAGTTTGACATTCACTTATGTAAGTGCAATAATAATAAAATTGACCGGAAATACATGACACTGAAAAATTCGAGAAAGAATGTCAAGACTTACTTTTAAGATCTACCCCTTGTGGAGGGCACGGCCCTTTGGAAAGCAGACAAGACGCGTAATAATTGACCATTCTTCTATTGTTGAGGATGCTTTCGACATCGAGGTGGTCGTATCTGCTCTCGTAGAATTCAGCAGGTACTGCTGACATCGCGACCATTCCGGCAATAACAATTAGAGGAATCATGATGACACCCCGACACTGGTCTGGTGGAATTGCTCGAGTGCTTCGGTGCACACTACTGATTCCAAATCGTCTCCTGCAAGAAACTTGTACAGTGTGAGGAGAGCGAGGTCGCTACTTCTTTCGGCGAAGCCAACAGGGGAAGGATTGCGGCCTTCGGGTCGTAGATGCGTTTGCAGTGCATTCGGCTTTTGGCAAGTGGGAGACGAACAGGATTAATAAAAGGACTGGTTGTGAACAAATTATCATACCTATGTAGGAATTTCTGTCTAGATTATAGGTTCTCAATAAGCGATTTAACGCCCAGATATTTTTTTAATTATGCAAACTTTTAAAACAGGTTTATTTTTTCATATCAAAAATTACAAACCGTTTCAGCGTCATGCAAAACTTAAATGGACAAATACCTACATTCTTAATTAGAATAATGTAATGTAAGTTTGAAAGGGAAGTGTAGCAAAAACGGGATTTCCCAACTTTTTTTCCTCTAATTTATAAACACTTCTCAAAATCATGGCCAAAAACAGTATAAGAGTATCACCTGCACCTCCACTGTTTTAAATTCTTCATACTTGTAGAAATTGTTTAATGATCATTTAACGAATGAGTTTGTTTATGAGAGTGACTCAAAACAAATACAATATTATTATAACATTAATTATTGACATTATTATTTGCTGATTAATAAACAAGTTAGTTACGTTAATCGTACTTTAAAATTTTGAGACATTCTAAATTTAATTTCTTAACAAAAAAAAAATTATGAGTTTCAGAAAAAAAATTTTAAAACCCTTTAGTTTTAATACCATCTGCCAATAAAAACTTAAAATATTTGAAACATTTTTTAGGATTTCTCCAATCTAATAAACAATTTTGCTGTGGTGGGAAATCAGACACTTTTTTAAAAATAAATGAACCATTTTTTTATACATTATTATTTAAATCACAAACTCTTCCATTTTAACCTATACATATAAAGTATATATTATTTCTTTCCACTATTTTTAGAATTTCTAGAAACATCCAGTATTTGTATTTTTTTCCAATAAAAAGTAGTGGTTGAAAAACAAAAACTCATTTTATAATGTAATTTTAATAGGAAAGTAATAAAATAATTTCATAAAAAAACAAAATATTTTAACTATTTAAGATTAAATGAACTAAAAATGCAAATAAAATGTTATCAAGAGAATAACTTCGTGCTGAATGTTGATTAGAATAACAATCATACAATATTTTTTGTGAGCGATTTGAGATTAGTGTTAGTTACTGTTATCAATAAAATGTTTTAATATTTGGAATAAAAACAAAATATCAATAAGAAATCATGTTTTTATGTTTTTAATAACAAAAGACCTTTTCACTTGAGAAGGAATTTATAGCAAATTTAATAAAAAGGAGAGCTTATTTATTTTTTTGCGTCCACATAAGTAAACGGCAAGAAAATATTTACCTACATTAATAAAAGAAAAACAATTAAAAACTTTACAGAAGGTTTCATAAAATTATTTGATAACAATAGTCTCGTCTTGGCGACTTAAGTCTTAAAATTCAAATTAAGTATAATAAAGTTGATTTGCATAAAATTAATTAAGTACTTATGTGAATTTCAAATTTTGCTTTTACAGTATGCAAAATTTATTTTTCCAATTAAAAAAATACATTTGAGAATAAAAAAATTGTAAATAATTTCGGATACCTACTACATATTTTAAGATTAATATTTATCATGAAAATTAATATTGAACTTAGTGTTTTTTATTTACGAGTACATAGAAGCAAATTATGCAAAATCTTTTTAAAGATAACGAAGAAAACAAATAACAAAATTCGAACTTTTAAGGTTCTACAATTAAAATATTTTCGATAGAAAATCTGCATTTTCTAGGAAGTTCATTTCGGTATAACATGACTTAAAGATTTTTGACTATAAATAACAGAAGAGTAGGTTGGTATGTTCATAATTTGAGTTTTTTGATAAATGTACCTACAGCAAGAAAAATGAACTATTCGAAACCACATAATACTAGACTCTATAGAAGGATGTACAACAAAAGCTTTCAGGTTCTGCAAATTATAAAAATCCAATTAGAAATTAATTGTATATAACACAAATATTTAAATCGTTGTTTTTTTCACTCTTTCTGTTTATTTCGTAATTTGTGGTATTATATAAAGATCTAAAATTATATAAATGGTTTCAGAGCATGAGAAGAAAGAACTATACAATACACCAATTTCAGCTATCAAATATGATGAAAGTTTCGTCATTAGATGAGATCTGAATAGATGATTAAGCAAGTGATTGACATAATATTTCTCATTGCTTTTAAAACAAATATTATACAAAGTAATGAAAAACGTAACACATTATACAAGTTTATACCTAGTGACACTTTATTAAACACTTAACTTGCAACTAATTCGATTTTGGCAGCTTTTATGTCTGCGGTTTCTTGTATGTACTTGGCAATTCTTATTGAAAATTAAAAATATTATCAAGGCGTACTCGTCTTAAAGGCGGAAAGCGGTAGTTACCATTATAGGTAAGTAATTTTGATTTTTATTTTCCATTTTCATTTTTGCTGCGTACTTGAATTGCTATCACTGTCCTGAATCAAAATAACCTTTTCAGTCACTCTACTAACTGTACAAATTTGCGTGAAACGTGAAGATGGCCCAAGAAGATAAATGTTGTTTGAACTTTTAAACCACTTCTTATTTTTCGGTAACCTTCAAATTATTAGCATTATATTTAACTAATTGATGAGCAATTGTATTCTTTAGAAAAATTATAGGAAACCCCATAACAATTAGGTTGTTGGTTCACTGTGGAATTTTTAATAATTCATGAAACGTTGAAAGACAGTTAAGAAGTTGTAAACGTGCTAAAGTAAACTGACAAAACAAATTTACCCACAAATACACACGGACAATTAAAGCAATTTTGGAATATTTCCTTTTAACCACCACTTTTCCACCGGTTTTACCATAATTCTTCTTATTTCATACATTTTCAAAAATTATTTAAGTGCCCTGTTATAAATTTGATAAATACATACAGACTAAAATTTTGAAAAATTTAAACTCTAACTTTTTTGTACATACCTAATGCCACTCTTGTTAATTTTGGGACATATCTTTATTACAAAACAAAAATTAGTTTTTTTCATTGCAAACATAAATAAAGATTCCAGTGTTAGTGGAAAGTTTAAATCGACACTTAAAATGTATTTCTTTACTGTCATCATGACGTCGAGATTAAGAAAAATACGTCTGATTAGACTTCGCCTCCATCCATCAGTATTTTAATTGCAATCATTATGATTGTATACTGTATTTTTATATTTGTCAATTAAAGTAACCTTTAAGATTTTGTGTTCAATATTGTTCTATAAGAAAGAATTTGGAGCCATGTAACCTGTGAAAGGTCATACGAAAATGTTTGCGGAAAAAGATTTAAAATGACTAAAATTATTTTAAAGTTAAACCACTTGTATCTCCAAAGAAATAAGCGGTAAAGCAGACATTGGCAATAATACAGGTGCGCCGGAACTTGAACCCCAGAAAAGTGTTATGTCAATAATATTAATAAATTTCAAAATTACAGTAATCCAACTATTTTTTGAAACTTTTAGGCAAATTGGTATTATTTTTGTAACCCAGCAGCGGATATAATTTTTCAATCACACCCTAAGGTGCCCTTCTGGAATTGGTGGATTTAAGAGTCCTGCAACTTTCTTATGCAAGCAAAAGTCACTTCTTCGGCTGTACTTTTTGGCACCTATTGCATTTGACATTTTTCTCTGGGGCGCGAGTTTAGGGGGAACCTAGATATATGCACTTGTTTGAACCGACTATTTTATTTAAAATAATAAAATCAAAGTTATTTAGATCAATTTAAGTAATATTACTAATTTTGTTAATTAGTTAAACCCACGGTTTTAAAACTTTTGTGTTGAATGATTATATGAAGACAATTATTGTTTTTTGACATTTTTGTTCATTTATTTGATCACCGTTATTCTAATCTAACTCTGCAAACTTATAGGAACGTAAGTCAATACGATTTATTTTACTTACATATTTTTGTTTCAATTAAACACAAATATGTGTGGATTGGGGTCAAATGCCTTTTTCATAACCTGAAGATTCTAGAGAAAATTATAAGGAAGAAAACAACTTTCTTCATTTTATACATGTATATAGGTAAGTATGTGGTAAACATTTTATATTTCTGTATCTACGAGTATTTCTCTCATAATATGATAATGCTCATAATATTATTAGTTGAGACGATCGGAAACATAGCACCTTAAGATTGAAGAAGTGTTTTTATTTACGACGGAGGAATTAGTTTTGATGTTTTACTAACATTCGGAAGTGGTATTTTTAAGTTACAAGAAAATTTTACTTTAATGATAATTTGTTGACATTTTCTGTAATTTATGACATTTTATATAATTTACTTTTTGTATTCTTTTTTTATACATATTTGAATATTTATGTCTGACAGAGTCATTAGTAACCTTTAGATAATAACCCAAAGCGGTTTAATTTCAGGAAATCTGTTGCAACGTGACCTAACAATTGATGTATCTAATACATACGAGTATGAGTATTTTGGTGTTTTTCTCGTTTTAACAGAAGTAGTTAATTAGGTAATTATGTAATTAGGAAAAAAATGAATAAGTTCAAGGAAGCAAGATATGTTATTAATTATTATCCAAATTATATTGACGAATAACTAACTAGATAAATTGATAAATTTCACAAAATAGCGAACAACATAATAACAAAAGAACTCTATCACGAATTACTCAATTTGTAACAACTTGATACTATCAAAACTAATGGCCACGCTGAATAAATTACTTATTAGAGCTTAGAATATGCCAAATCAAACAAACTAGTATTTTGTAAACAGTTAAGTAAAAGGTAGGTAAGTATTAAATCAAATAATTTACATAGATTAGGCTAACGGTTCTTCGGCAAATAGTTTTTCTAAATTGCTGAAATATATGTAATTCACTGAATTCACATATTATCAAATATTTAGGAGCAAGCTCCGTTTATGTTTTGTTAGTTTAAAAATGTAACAATTTATTTTGTTAGTAGTCCGGTCAAATTAGTCATAAAAATAGTGGTCAAATAACAAAAATTCCGACAGAGCTAAATTTTGGTGGAGACCTTGGGTACACCATTAGAAATAAAGTGTCAAAAGTCCCCATCGATCCCATGTGTGCTAAAAAAGTTATTTAGGATCAAAGGTCAAAATTTGACGTTTTTTAGATTTTTTTCGAAAACGGCAAGTTTTATCAAAAAAGTAGCCCAGACAAAAATTATAGATCTTAAAATTATCTACAAAATGGTCCTTCTATGAATCACCATTCCTGAGATATCGCGATTCTAAAAGTTGAAGGAGTAACGTTCTACATCATATGCACATACAGAGTGCGCCAGAACTCGCGCCCCAAGACAAATGCCATGTAGGGTAAGGTGACAGGAACAGAGAAAAAATTTAAAAAAATTCTATCTATAAAGATTTCAAAGTTATGAGAGTTTAAATTTTGCACTTTGACTCTATTTATTTCTGTTGGAAAAATAATTTTTCAAGTTTTTTTGCTGTAGGCTATTAAAAGCGGAAACAAGGAAACTGTATTCTAACTTGTAACTCTGTTTAATGTTATTTGTGGCTTTTATTTATTATAAATTTTTGTACCTTTACTAAATAATTATAAAAAAACATATACAAGGTCATCAGTATTATTAAATAGACATAAAAAAATGACAAATGTCAAAAAATATATGTCAAAAATTTTTGACCGATAGAATTTTTTAAACATTTTTTCAGTACTCAGGGGACTATCCAATTACTCCCTTTCAAGAAAATGCGCGATTTTTTAAACACCCTGTATATATTACCAAATAAATTCTTTTTAATTCTAATGGAATCGAGATATTTATAAGTTTAATGAAGTAGAAGAAAAATTTCAAGTAAGATAAGATACCAGGAACATAAAAAAAATGTTTAAAAAATTCTATCTGTCAAAAAATTTTGACATTTGTTTTTTGACATTTGACATTTTTTTATGTCTATTTAATAATACTGATGATTTTGTATATGTTTTTTTACAATTATTTAGTAAAGGTACAAAAATTTTGTCAATAAAAGCCACAAATAACATTAAACAGAGTTACAGTTTAAGATACAGCTTCCTTGTTTCCGCTTCTAATAGCGTGTAGCAAAAAAACTTGGAAAATTATTTTTCCAACAAGAATAAATAGAGTCTAAAGTACAAAATTTAAACTCTCATAACTTTGAAATTTTTATAGATAGAATTTTTTTTTAATTTTTTATATGTTCCTGGTACCTTACCCTACATGACATTTGCCTTTGGGGCGCGAGTTCTGGTGCACTCTGTATGTGCATATGATGTAGAACGTTACTCCTTTAACTTTTAGAATCGCGATGTCTCAGGAATGGTGATTCTTAGAAAAAAAGTATAAAGACCATTTTGTAGATAATTTTAAGATCTATAATTTTTGTCTGGGTTACTTTTTTGCTAAAACTTGCCGTTTTCGAAAAAAATTTTAAAAACGTCAAATTTTGACTTTTGACCCCGAATAACTTTTTTAGCACACATGGGATCGATGGGGACTTTTGACACTTTATTCCTAATGGTGTACCCAAGATCTCTACCAAAATTTAGCTCTGTCGGAATTTTAGTTATTTGAAATGACTATTTTGACCGGACTATAGTACATAATATAAAGGTTATATTTAAGCAAAAAAGTAATCTTCAATAAAAGAAAAAAAAAACTATTTTATTTTAGATTGTAACTAAATCACTACTGATTACTGTTTTCTTCTGAAGTTTTCAAGAATGACGAACAAGACATTCAATAAGATTTTTGCATTTGATGATTTTTTCGCTTAAGTAAAATTACAAAAGTACACTTTATGTAATTTTCGTCTACGCCTAACAATTTCCAGATCACTCATAGAATCAGTTTTAATTAGCAAAGTGCAAGTTTTTACAATAACATGCCATACAGCAGTTTATATTCACCTGCTAAACCGGCTTTTGGTGTTACAACCACAGCCGTTTGAATTCTCCACACATAAAATATTTTGCTAATCGTGTAAATATTGAACATAAAAAAGTTAAATATTAAACTGTTATTGTGTTTTACCTGATTTAATACTGCTGAATGTTTTATGTTGAACTGTTAAATAAGAAGAATAGGTAGAAGAACAACACACCAAAATAATTCAGCTGCAGGTGTGTAAACACTTGAATTAGTGCTTGAATTAATAAAATTGTGAATGACGTTAAAAAAAACCTTGATTTTTATCACCAAGAAGAAAAACTAAACCATAGCAATAAGATTCTTGCATTTTTGAATCTGAATGTATGAAAATTTTGTTAATATTATTTTACTCTTGAAAACATTTTGTTACTTTTTTGTTAAGTATTAATTTTGATTATACAAATAGTAACATGGATGTTTCACGTTTCCCGGATATGTCAAAGATCAGTTTTGAGTAAAATAAATAACTTAATGAGTCTCAATTAAAAATGTGTTAGTAAATGATGTATTTTTTAGCGATGCCGTAAAATACAGGGTGTTTCAAAATTCGTGCTCCAGAGAAAAATGTAACTTAGTACATAATTTTATCTTCTAACACGAGTACTTACTACAAGAATTCAGTTACAATTCACTTAAATTAATGCAAACTATTTTTTTTTGTAATATGTAGTAATTGTACGCGAGTAAACAAGCAATGCCAAGTTTAAATTTCATGTATTGGACATCCCATGAAGTAAAATCAAAACTTATTTAATTAGCACACAATGGAATACTTAAGTTCTGAATTGGCAGGAAACAAAATCTTACAAAATAATAAAGTGTTATGTAATCCTAACATTAAAAAACAATGTCACTACATATTTATATCTATTTAATACGTATTATTTTTAATTGCATATTTTTTATTTTTATCTTTATAGCAAATTAATTGAACTCAGATAATTCTCCGTAACCACATTTTTCAATAATTTTTAATACCTAATTTTGGTTATACAGGCTGTGTCAGAACTCGCGCCCCAGAGAAAATTTTCAAGTAAGATAAGATACCAGGGACATGGAAAAAATGCTTATAAAATTCTCTCTGTCAAACAATTTTGACATTTATTTTTTGACATTTGACATTTTTTTATGTCTATTTAATAATACTGATGATCTTGTATGTGTTTTTTTTATAATTAGTAAGTAAAGGTACAAAAATTTTGCCAATAAAAGCCACAAATAACATTAAACAGAGTTACAATTTAGGTTACAGCTTCCTTGTTTCCTCTTCTAATAGCCTGTAACAAAAAAACTTGAAAAATTATTTTTCCTACAGAAATAAATAGAGTCAAATTGCAAACTTTAAACTCTCATAACTTTGAAATTTTTATAGATAGAATTTTTTGACAATTTTTCCATGTTCCTAGTATCTTATCTTAGATGGTATTTTGCTCTGGAGCGCGAGTTCTGGCTCACCCTCTATATGATTATTTTACAAAAATAAACAAAAGCTTGTTTTAGTGCAAGGTCATAAAATCTTAATCTTTGTATCTGTTTACAGGTTCCAAGTTATTGTCAGAAAGTATGCATCTAATTTTTTTTTAACTATCAACTTGGGTTGGTCTGTAATCAACATTTTTGCACAGTTTTTATGAAAAACACCTTTCTTAAAAAACGTGGTAGGTTTCCATATAAGAAGTAAATGTATATTCCTTTGTTTATTAAAAAAAAATAAACGGCTAATTAATTAGTCAAAATTAGTGTAATTTTCCTAATACATTTTCTTGTTGTATACAATCAAATCCAACGTGTTCAATTTTCTCTTTGTATCATCTTATCTTTCAAAACGGAAGAATGATTTCCGGAACTTTCCTTTATGTGTCTGACATATGTGTGAAAATTTTAGTAAAGGTGAAATATTTATTGGTGGTAAAATTTTGACCAA
>NW_025401063.1:13221830-13235165 GCF_015345945.1 Tribolium madens | reverse complement strand
GTATTGTCACAGGAAATAAGTATGTATGCAAAATTTCAGCTTTTTGAACGATAATTCAAATTTCATGCAGACAGCGAACAAAGCAAGTTCAATAAAATTGTTTAAAAAGTAGTGACTATTACAAAAAAAAATTAAATTACTGTTTAATTCACAAAGGATTTAAGAAGAAAATTTTGATTCTTTAATTGTTACTTCCAGTCATAATAATAATAGAAATTACCAGTATATTTGATAATGCAGCTCTTCTGACTCAAATTTATTAGCTTCTGTTTGAAACAATATAAAACTCTAAGTTACTACAAGTAGATAATTAAGAAGTCGAGTTGCTAAATTTTTATTTGGTAAAGCCAAAAAGCTTACAAGTAGTAGTTAAATTAATTTTCTTAGTCAATAGTCATTTTTATTACAAGAAAGGAAAGTATATTTTTCTCCCACAGGTGGAAGGGACTGCCTGAGACTTGTCGAGTCGAGTCATCTTGTTCTCCACTCAGGGAGGAAAATACACTTTCCTCCAGTACTGGAGATACTGTAATACATACCTATAATTTTCCCTACGATCCATCAAGAAAACTTTAAAACTAACAATTTCTCTTGATATCCCAGTTCCGTCATTAAATGTATCAACATGTTTTTCTGTTTCTATGGGGGAGGTAAAATTTTTACCTCCCTGAGAGGTTACATATATTTTTATTGTAATTTTGACACATGAGGAAGAAAAATTTTCACCTTCCTAGGACGTAATTGACCATTTTCCTTTTTGAAAATAAGGTGGAAAAACTTACTTTCTGTTAAAGTCATAAATAGGAAAAATGTTTTATTCGACAATTGCTTTTTAATACACAAGGGGTCGGTGGCTGACCTCGACTATATTGTGGAATGCATGTGAGGCATTGATGAAGCACCAAGCCTTGTTGTTATTTTTCCGCACTGTTTCGCCTTCATTATTTATTCCAATCAACTTCCATTTTAAGTTTGTAAATATTTTTGTTGTCAATTCGGAAAGTTATAAAACTCTTTTGGTAAACATGTAGCCATCAGGAATTTAGATACAATTTTTGCTTACATAAATAAGTATATACAGGCTGGATTATGAAAAACGCCCCAAGCCATAACTGCATTATTTTCACAAATATGACAATAGTTACGTAGAACAAAGTTTCACACTTTATTGTCACCTATTGTTTGAAATAGATGCTCAATCAATTACTACGTTTCCATGACGAATTGAATTCGAAGTGAAAACGGTATTGAGATTCAATACTGCCATGGAAAAACTTTAAAATTGGTATTGAAATCGATTTGAATCTCAAGATCGATACGGCAAATTCTGGAATCGTATCGGGATTGAAAGTACAATTTTTGCATGGAAACAGTATCTCAGTTTCGTACTGAATAGAACCGTACTTTGCCGGGCTTGTGTCAAAAAGATGACGTTGAAAAGCTGTCGTTGTTGTGTGAAGTCATTTCGGTTTTTTTTTCCAAAAAAAGATTCCATACTACTTCATGGAAACACACGCGGACTCAATTCCAATACCGTTTTCAACGTAGAAATGAAGAAACGTAGTAAATGCTGCTTCCTGTTTCACCAGAACTGACATCAATTTTAAATTTTTTGATAAAACACTGTATATTTTATAATTTTTGGTTTCTTTGTTAAATTATTGTCTTTCAATAAACTTATATTAAGTATCTTTTATTTATCACTAACTATTATTATTAGACAATTTGAAAATGAAATAAAATAAAGCAAGCTGTGGAAAAAATAGAACATTTTTATTCATTTTATAAAACAAGCACACGACTGATAACGAAAAACTGTTCAATTTGTAACATATAAGTATCTTGCAAAATTTAAGAAATTGTTCATTGTTAGGCAATTTTAATAACGCAGTTGTGTATAATGCTGCATATCTTGAAAAAATATGTAAAATACTGTTTCCAGGCAGTTATTAATTTTTTATACATTTTGTAGATAATGTCTAAATCGTAAGCCTATTAATACCTTTATTTTTTTAATAGATAGTTTTATATTTTGATAATATAATTGTAGTTTTTTTTTGTATATGCTCCCAAAAATTGTCATTTTACGAACTAATTCAAATCCCTAAAATGAGTTTTTTTTTTTTTAAACAGAATAATAAAATATTTAAAATACATCTTTTTTTCTTCTTCCTGGATTTTTTTGGTATGGAAACGATGAACAAAAACACGATTAGCCCGTCACACCCAAGGATGGTAAACTGATAGAGAAATAATTTGTTTTGATGAGTTCTATCACCGTTTAAATTTTCTTAACGCATTTCAATAACATACTGTATATATATATATATATATATCCCATTTACAATAGTCCTCAATACGTGTACGCTTTTTTTTGAATAGAAGTGTACCTATCGTATATTTTTAAATTTTTATAATTTTATCTATTTTTTCATCTATTTTACAGTTCACAAAACTCTAATTGATTATTATTTACACATTTGGAGTGAAATAGTTTTTCCATGGCCAAAATTTGTATTTCATTTTTTAAGTAGGTATAATTATAAAAAAATATTCGGTTACAAATATATATATTTCAGATCAGAAAAAAATAAGCTTTTCAAAATTGCCATAGCAAAATACAAGTTTATCTTATTACGGCTAAATCAATAACTGAAAAAAATTGTTAACTACATTATGAAATTATTCCTCGTAACAAAGTGCCTGTATAACGTCTTTATTTCAAATCCGTATCTTCTATAATAACGAAGAAACGAATTTTTTTAGATTTCGCCAAAATGTCAACTTTTCTCTGGAAGTCGAACACAAAAGACGATAGCGGGATGCGGTTTTAACCAATATTATTTTCGCAAAAAATTAGCCCCAGAATGTATCACTTGTTTTTTGCTAAACATCTTAGTTTCGGATATTCCCTATTCGCACATCCAAAATGGAGCACCCTGTATGTACATATTGCATAATATTATACTACAGCATAGTACTTACCTGTTGTTACGTGGATGTTTTATTTATTTTATTCACTACCAATTATAAAAATAAGTTCTAATGATATAAAAAATATTATTAAAAGATGAAAAAAGTGGGAATTTTCAAAAGTTTATATTTTTATATAATACATAATATTAATTATACAATTTTTTATTTTTTTGCTGAATCAAGTTCTGAATAATCGTAATCATCATCAATTTCGTACTGCTTACGGTAAATACCATCAGGGTCATACTTGGCGACTAATTGATTCCATTCGTTTCTATAATTTAATAGCACAAAAGTTAAAATCTTTCCTGCCTGTTTTTTTTGGACTTCGCTGCATTTCGAACAGTTCGTAACTAGAGCGTCAGGGAGGATCTCTAAAAAAATGAAAGACAACGCGTAATCTACTACAATAACTGTTTCAGTTAATAATTGGTTTTAAAAGTGATTTAGCTAAAAGAAGTCAACCTTAATTATAACGAGTATAATTATAGTATTGTATTTTTTTACAAACACTAAAGTAAACTTTTATTTTTTCTGTTAAAAAAATATTAACCACTAGGTATATCGTTGCTGCGCGGGTAAAAGGGATCAAGTCAAAATTTGATGAAAATAAGTTCAAGTCATATTAGTATACGATTTCAAAGTTATTGTCGCTGTGTAAAGAGAGCTAAGTCATTTGAAGAAAAACTGGTTACCCATTCAACTATGCTCTTCGGGTTAAGTCACAGAACAATTTGTTGACAATTTTCATCAAAAACTTGAAACTGTTTTCTCTGATTTTAACAATTTTTCACATAACCCCTATTACCCGTGCAGCAGCGATATAATTTATATAACTTAACCAAAATTAATTATCACGAATTGCAACTCCAAAATTCATTCAAGATTTATCATCTTATACAGGTTATATAATTATAAGTATTTATTCAAACATAAAAATTAATAAAAACATACACTAATTTTATAATTGACAAATCAAAGTTTATTTTTCTTGTTTATGTATTCCTAGGTGTGAAGAATATAATAAAAAAGAACATTTTTATTTATTCGAAGACAACTGAAAAGGTGCTTTTAAAAAAACTACAATTTATAAGCGTACCGTAAATTACATTATTTTGTTTTTATAGAAACTAAACAAATATATGATAATAAAATAAAAATAAACTGATAAAAAATATCAACAAATAAAATGTTTCTTGCTTTGTATTTACTTCAAATACTCACTTTTTAATTCCCGCCCTTCAGGCGAGCACGATCCTTTTTCTAAAAGACAGTTAATATAATTTAAGAGTAATCTTTTGCTATGTAAAATTCGGTCAACATCTACATTATCATAGCGAGTAGTGTATTTGTTATCTCTAGATGACCGTTGAAGAGTTTTCCCATTTACATTTTTACCACTGAAAATAATGAAACAAACGCTAAGAAAGACAACCACTGGAATATTCATTTCGATGTCTCTTTATGAACGTACATCAAAAGACTAACTGGAATAAACCTAAATTTACGTTTAACCATTTGCTTCAAGGTGGACAACAACACTGTGTTCTTGATTACAGGTTTTTTAGAAGAGAATAAATAAAAAGCAATTAAAAGTTTACTAAGAACTCATTTTAATTTGAGAAAATGTAAAAATACTATTAATTAAGATTCAATTGTAGCGATTTCGTGTTTCTGCGAATCAAAGTATCTCTTCTTGTAAGTACCGTCGGGATCATATTTAGCTTCTAAGGCCTTCCAGTAATCAGGTTTGTTATCAATGAGGTATCTCATAATAAAATCCGATCCCTCTTTTTGTTTTTCGCTACATTTGCTACAGTCGGTTTCGATGGCGTCGGGCATATTCTCTATGAATATATTTAAACGAATACAAGGTTTAGGTGGTTTTGGTAATTGTTCTACTTACTTTTTAACTCAAGGCCATCCGGAGAACATCGTCCTTTTTCCAACAAACAGTAAACATAATTTTTTAACAACCTTTCATTTTTGACAACGTTTTCCAAGTCAATATTATCGTATTTTGTTGTATACTTGTGGGTCGTATCTTCAGACCACCCAGAGTGGATAAACAAAAAGAGATACAAAGGAAGTAAATAGTAATACATTTTACAAATAATTTTCAAATTCTCAAGTCACACTGCAAAATACGGCAACGAATATGTCCTTTATATGACAGACTTTAATTGAATTTAATGGACTTAATTTTCGTACATAAATTTTCTGCACGAATTATTAACTAAATTAAACAATGATTCTTATTTCATTGTTTTGGATAATAAATTGAAATAAAGACAATGATGTTTTTATAGTCGGACTTATAAGTAATAATAGATTGAGTAAAAAAATGAACAAACTTGTGTGTGAATTAGTTTTTTACATTATATAATTAAATATGCTACATTTTTTTATTTTAAAATTGCGATTTAACAATTTTTTTATGATTTATTTGATAATCTACGAATTTATGTCCTAAAATTCTTTGTTTATCTAATCAATTAGATAAAATAAACCAAAAATATATATTTGTAATACCTACGTTTTTAGATAAAAACAATTATCTACCGTCGGTGGTTCCTCCTTATTCCTCTTAAAAAATAGATTGTGTGTCGTACGTTTATTGTATTCGCGTATATACCTACTATTGAACATAAATTTAAATGAATTTTAATTCGAGATTGCAATGCAAACGCTTTTGTAAATTAACAGTTTTTTGAGATTCCTACGGCTGGGGTTTTAGTTGACTGATAAGAGTGATAAGTATGGAAGAATTCATTTTTTCTCCAAGCTGATAAGAATGAAACTGATTTTTATATTTCATTTAGATATTTTGTGCGTATAATGTGTATTGTTTTCAGTGTTTGGTCCATACATTCATAATTATGAGCGGTGAAACAACAAACATTTTATTTCATATTATCTACCAAGAACAAGAATGTACTTTAGAGCTATTTAAATATGATACTGTGGGTAAGATTCGCATATCAGTTGTAAGTTTAAGAACGCGCGCCTCAAAGAAAAAATATATTAAAAAACTACCTTTTAAAAATAAGATTTTATTTTGAAAAATATACTAAAAGGTAAAAAATAATTGTTTTCTATTAGAGAGGAACATTTTTGCTTACAGCTTAAGTTTTTAAAATTTATAAAAGCTTTGAGGGCGGTCAGCTAAGCAAAGCACATACCTAATTGTGCAATACTTGTGGTGTTATAGCCGCTCCCAAAGCTTTTATAAATATTTAAAACCTAAGCTGATAGAAAACAATTATGTTTTACTTTTTAATACAGTTTTTTTAACTAAAGGTATATTTTTAAAAGATATTTTTTTATGAGGCTTATAGCCATGATACTGGCAGGCATCAACTTTCTTAATTTGACATTTGATAGTGGTAGTTCAATGGCCGCCGTCGAACCAGCCGAACACGTGTTTGTGATTGTCTAAATTTTTGAACAAATTTGAGTGCGACCAAGGAATATTTTTGTAATTTTTGTACCTGTCACGCCGGTAACCAGGCCGGATGGCACCGGATGTGCCCAGGTTTTGTATACAGTATGTTATTGAAATTCGTTAAGAAAATTTAAACGGTGATAGAACTCATAAAAACAAATTACTTTGCTAATTACCATTTTTTCGAAAAATCTTTCTAAACCCAGATAAAATGTTAATTAGTTTGAACGTAAATTCTAGTACCCGCCAATGTCTCCCTGCGTACATTAAAAGCGAAAGAAGATAAAAACTTAGATAGCCAAGCAAAAACCAATTCTTTATTTTTTTAAGTAGTTGGTAATTGTCCAATTTTGGAATTAATTTTTTTTACTCACTCTTACTAATTACTCGTAACTTACTTACTTACAGCATGTTTACTGTGTTAGCACTGCATGTACGTCTTTAATTTTTCAATTACTACGGAAAAAGTGTGAACCTTTTTAGCATTGCATGCATTGTAAATAGTCTTTCTTATATTTACAATAACCTACATGTATTTTTTATCTGTCAATTGCATAGGATAGCATGTTTGTATTATAAAAGCTTATTTTGTAAATTGTAAGGATTTTACACATTCTAGATAATTGTAATGTGAGCCGTTTTGCATTGTAAACTAGTTGTTTATTGTTTTTACAATTAATTGCATACGCTTTGCTACTGCATTACTGCATGCTACTACATTATAAAAATTCTTATAAACGTTTTTTACAGGAACAAATTTATAATTTTGCTAATATTTTGTTACATGTAATATGTATGTACAAGTATTCGTCAATTAAATTTGAATTTAAAAGAAATTATTTGTTATGATTTTTTTAACTCTGATCTCGCAACCTGACGCTACATTGTTCTTTCGATATTTTCAATCCAATTGATCAACGATCGACGCTCGGAAAAGATTTCACTTTAATAAGTCCACAGTCCTACGCCGAACAGAAAAAAAAATGGGTGAACAACAACAGCAATGTTGACATTAAAATAATGTAAATTGTAATGAAACCTCAATTTATTAAGGATGTTCAATTGATGTTCATTTTGAACATTTTAAAAATCGAATTTAACGTTAAAACTAAGATACTAGATTAAAACCTGCCTTAATCTTCAAAGAATAAAAAATTTGAGGTGCGTTTTTTTTGTTTGGTTGTTCAAAGGAACAATCAAATGCTTTTTATATTGTATTCAGTACTTACAGTTGGAGACAAAATACTTTGTATAATACTCTGTATAATAGCTGTCATTAATTTGAAATTGTCATTCATTAAAGCTAGAATTACATTAAAGTGTCAGAAAAGTGACGACCAAAGTATTTTGTCTCCAAGTGTACTATTGCAGGAAAAGAACAAACATTATTTTAATTTTCATACAATCATACAACGCTATATTAAATAATCGAAGTTTGAATACCTACTTTATATCTCCAGTTAAACGAACCGTCGAATAAATGTTTCTATTTCCACTCAGTTTTTGAGGAAACGACTGATCAAATGAGATAATTAAAGAAAAATGTCCTGTTTTGAGGTTAGATTGCCAATTTACACCTTTTGAAACTTTCTTCGACTTAGAAAAATAGAAATGACTTGAAATGGGGTTTTTACTTTTATTCGCGGTGGCAGAGTCAGTGTTGCTATATTACAACAAATTGTCTTGTCAAATAAAAACAAATTTTGTGATTTCGGTATTATGGAATTCGGTATTTCGAAATTTCGGTATTATGCACCAGATGCACGCATAGACGTGTACAAGAATACTAACTACGGCGACATCTGTGAATTGCTGCTTAAACTATTATTTTAGTTTGACCAGTTATAGTCATGACCAATTATAGTGATGAAAGGTTATAGTGATTTCCGTTTTTAGCTTTGCAACGTTTTGGTATATAGTTTTTTATAAATGAATTATTTTAGTAAAATTCGGTTTTAATTGTGAATTGTTATAATGCTGAACGTTTTTAATAATGAACGGTTATAGTATTGAATTATTTTAGGTGTGACCCATTTTAGTTTGAAACTTTTTAGTCTTGAACGGTTTTAGGTAAGAAAGTTTTTAGATGTACGCGCGTCCCCCCATAAAACTGGTCCATTACGCCCTATCCACCGATTTTCTAAATTTGAACTTGGCGACCGCGAAATTTCTCTAGCAGCATTCGATAAAGCTTCCCCGTACATCAGCACCATGTCTGTTAACTCCGGATTAGTGTACTGCACTTTTTTTGACGATAATTACGGGAAATTCACTTTCCAATAAATTGTAAACACGGCCTCATGTAGGTGAAGGACGTGACTAAATTGTGTCAGTAAGTTTTTGCAAGACCTATCTACCTGGGTTTTTGCCGTATTTACTTTTTTGCGTACCGTGCCATCCATAAACGACTCGATGACACGGAATACGGTGAAAATAAATGTAAGTATAAATTTGAGTTTTCGAAAAAATGGTAAATAGAGAAGTAATTTGTTTTGATGAGTTCTATCACCGTTTTAAGTTTCTTAACGCATTTCAATAACATACTGTATAAACATTTGAGTTCGTCCTATTTTTTGACCTGTCACGCCGGTAACCAGGTCGGATGGCACCGGATATGCTGAGGTCGTTTTTGTGAAGTGATACCTAACCTCTAAAACTTTTCGTGTTAACCAGTTTTTTTTTTTTTTTGATTATTGCGTACGTGGATTTCCACGCCCTGGCCGTATAGTCAAAGTAGCTGAGGCCTTTGTCTTAGAATAGAGAGAGAGAGAGACATTTGATAGTGTCAATGAATAAAAAGTTACGATTAATAATGAGTAAAATACAAAATAAGTTAAATGAAACTTGAATTTTGTGAATGAATTTTTATTCACTAATCGTTATTATTGGCCAAGAACTATCATTCACTAAATTGTCTGTATATGCATATTTAACGATAGTAAGTAGTACTTGAGTTAATTCTAATTTCATAAATGATTAGATTAAATTTCTGAAACTAAATAATTTTGCAGGAGATTTAAAAAATCAAATATTCAAACATTTTGGAATAGCGCCATATAAACAAATAATTGAATGTTGGCATAAAACTCCTGCGAATGATTTTGAACACTCTCATAAGTTGTTGTATGGAAACAGACGTTAATGTTTTAATAGTTTATAATGTTGAACATAACAATATTCCACAACAAGGTAAGTGATAGGATATTTAGCTAAATACAATTTTGAGATTTTTGGTATTTTCTTCAGGAATAACTAAACCATTTAAAATGGCCGAAAATGAACCTGTAGAAGTTTTAGTAGACGAAAGACAAGCAATATTAAGTTTTGTTCAATACTTTTTAACTAGCTTTTCTAACAGAGGCATAACTTTCCATATATGTTGTCTACAGGAAGCCTTTACTCAAGTTTTTCAATCGGTATCACTATTTCAAACTTCTAAACAAACCTATTTTACAATTAATTTCTAGAAACAAGTTTTACTTTTGTATCTGCATAATAAAAACAACAGATTTTCACATTTTTTTTGCGAACAACTGCTTAGTCCTGAAGTTCAAAGGACACTAAGTAATAAATTCTTTTTACTATGCTGGGACATTGAAAAAAATGAGTACAAAAAAACTCTAATTGAAGTTCTACAAATTCGAAATGAGTTGAAAAGTTTTGATCGTTTTATTGAAAAGAAAAAGTCTGCTGCTATTTTAATAATTCCCGGCATAAATTCGTTGCAAGTATTAAGTGTTATGAAAGAAAGTATGTCACCGTTTAATTTTTTGTCGACACTGCAACAAGCCCAAGAAATACTTATTAACAATAATGAAGTTGAAGATAATTTAAATGAGAACCAAGGATTTAAATTTGGGTTAGTATTTGTCGAGTTGGGTTTACACAGCTACATATATCATTACATTACACTTACAGGTCTAAAGAATATCAACAGATGATGCTAGATATGCTTGGAGATAGAGATTACGATAGTTTTGATCATTATGAGTTAAAATTTTTGGAAGAAAAAATTGGTTATGCTTTGTATGGTCCTCCAGAATCAGAAACAGGATATCCACAAGACAAACTTAAAAAAATTGATTTTTTGTTTAACGTAATAATGAAACAAAGCAGTAAGTCTTTTTCATCCAATTCAACAAAATCAATAAAATATTTATTTATTTTCCTAGATTTAATTACGAAATGGAAAGATCGCGTTATCATATCTTTCGTCTACGTATGCATCGAGCCTCTTCCAGAAGAAAAACTAAACCGGGCCAAAAAATTCGATAATTCCGATTTGACTCCCTTTCCTCTTTTTATTCTCAGAAAATGCAAACGTAGTAATAACCCTTGTCGGATCATTATAGACGACACGGGACGTGTTTACAATTCTTGGGATGAGTATCTTGCACAAAATAAACTCCCCAAGTGTGAAATTATTTTCCCAAAAGATGGACGGTATAGAAGCGATGATAGCGGAAACGTGATTTTAGGAAGACAACTATCACCAGAATGTGATATTACAAATTCTATTCTGAAAGGAACAGACATTGCTAGTGCCGTGGGTGGAATAGCTTCTGGAGGAGTGATGATTGCTGCTGCTTCAATTTCTGCAGTAGCGGCCGCTCCTTTAGTCGTGCCGGTTGCAGGAGTAACAGGAGCTATAATAGGGGCCTATTCACTTGGACGAAGTGCTCTTGGTCTTTATGACCGGCATAAACACAGACAGGTAATATATTTTGATAGTGAACTGATTTTAATAATTTGAACAGAGTTTGGATTTTTTCGAGTCGTCTGAAGCCCGAGGAGCTTACATTAATATCGTTGCGGGAGCTTTAGGTTTTGTTGGAGCTGGAGCCAACATGGCTGTATCTCAATTGGCTGCACAAGGCGTTAATATTGGAAGAGTAAGCTTAGAAATTTTTAAAAAGAAGATATCTTATTTTTGTTTTTAAGGGTGCTACTGCTACTGTTAATACTATCAATATTGTTAATCTTGGAGTTGGCGGAGCTGGAATTGCTAATTCTAGTTATGAAGTCATAAGAAGCTGGATATGCGAAAATGAAAAACCATCACTTTTGACTATAGTGCAATTGAGTTCTTCTATTCTTTTCTTTGGACATGCTGTTTACAATTATAGGTCGGTTGGTGCGATTATTGAAGAAGCTCAAACTAACACGTTGAAAGATTTTCGAGATTCTTTAAGAAGTAACAGACACAGAAAAACGTTTAATAAACTCTTAAAAGAAACTCTTCGTCAAAATGAGGGAAACGTTCAAAAAAGTCAAGCTGAAGTAATATCAACGATAAGAAATATTCAAAATAAAGATGAAGTGTTTGCTACTTTAACACGTGCTAACAGGGCAATGAATAGAAATAATGTTAGATTTAGTGCACGTAATGGAGAAATTACGTTGAATGGCGTGCCAGTAGACATGAAAACATTTGCAAACATGGAGAAAAATGAAGTTATCACATTTTTAACGACGCTGCCAAATACACCAAACCCTACAACTGCCGATATCCGTAATATGGGTATAAATATTCGTAACTCATTTCCTGGTATCAGCCCTTCCCAAGTAGCATCATTAGCTATTAGTTTAGCTAAAATTTTTGGTTCATCAGATTTAAGTATCCAGGAAAAAATTTTCAATGCTGTGTCTGAACTGTTCAAATACTTGTTGAGACAAGCTGGTTTAATGGAAGAACTTGATCGCATATTTTCCACCGTGGACAAATACTTTCGCTTATTTAATATGGTAAATAATTATTTCCAGTCACTGATAAACGAAGTCGAAGAAAAATACCAAAGATGGTTAAATACGCGAGATCCGCATTTGGAAGAGCCTTACTTCGTTCGATTATCTCTAGATGCTGCAAAAAGAGCAGCAGAAATGTTTAATTATGTGTCTGAAACTTATTTCACTCGAACTAAGCTTACCACGTTTGGACTAGAAAAATTACTGGAATATTTTTTCACATGGTTTACAAACCAAGTTTATTTATTTGAACAAAAGCAAGAAAGAAGAAATCAAAGGCGAGAACATAGTCATAAACCTAGGCCAAGAAAGCTTTGTCCTGATTGCGGGGGATATTTCTACCAATTGTCGTAGATTCAGCTAGTCCATCAAGAACTACAGTCTCTTTAGAATAAAGTTATTAGTTACAAAAAATATTTATTATAAATTGTGTTATTACTTTTATTTGTAAATCTTAAGCGTGACTACAAATAATTTACTATTTCAATTTTAAAGCCATGCTTTGTATGTAGCCTCAAGTGTTTCGTTTATATACAGGGTATTTCACGAGTGATAATGAGCCTGACCAAATTTGAACTGCAACCAGTAATACATTTGCATATGCTTCATGGATTTTGATTATGAATTTTAAAATTAATAAAACATAGTTATCGCTACTGACACAAAAATTGACAAGACAGGAAACACAATTTTTAAGGTTATTTGTCTATCTACCATTGGAAAACACTTTAATGATTCACACCTTTTTGGAGCTTTTCTATTCAGGAAACATTGTCTTTGCAAAGGCAGAAGCATTTTTCCCAAATTCGCCATAAAGGAGAATCATCTGTTTTCTCATTGATCGAATGCATTTTGACTTTTTGTTAAATTTAATGTCAGTTGTGACAAATAAAATTATTGGAAGCAAAGCTATCGTGGATTCATAATCGGGTTTTCAAACAATGCGATATCAAAATATCTACGTTAACTTTGCAAATGTATTGTAGGTTGTATTTTCAATTCCGTAAAGCTGAACAAAAACACGATTAGCCCGTCACACCAAACTTTTATTTTAATAGAACAACGGGTTTCAACCACAAAGTGGTCATCCTCAGGTGAGAATAAAACTAACTAATTTAACAATGGTAATGCCTTATATACTAATTTTCCGACTTTCACTTTCCCTACCC
>NW_025401063.1:13076167-13219215 GCF_015345945.1 Tribolium madens | reverse complement strand
TAGAGATAATCTCATGAATTCAGACAACGGCCCCATTCCCTTTTCTCCCCTCTACTCGTTAGTTGGGGGTAGGGAAAGTGAAAGTCGGAAAATTAGTATATAAGGCATTACCATTGTTAAATTAGTTAGTTTTATTCTCACCTGAGGATGACCACTTTGTGGTTGAAACGCGTTGTGCTATTAAAATAAAAGTTTGGTGTGACGGGCTAATCGTGTTTTTGTTCATCGTTTCCATACCAAGAAGATCCAAGAAGAAGAAGAATCCGTAAAGCTCATTATCACTCGTGAAATACCCTGTATAAGCGTTAAAAAATTAGAATCTTAAATAAGTAGAAAAGTTGAAGAAAAAAACTAACAGTAGTGCCAACAATATTTAATTTTTTTATGAAAAAACATTATTTAATTGCAGTGTTTTCAGTGTAAAATAATAAAACTGATGTTATTTGGAAAAAGTTTTAAAAATTTTTAGCCCCCACAAATCCGCCGCCTATGCATATGTATTGTGTGCTGCATACTCAAGCATGCCTCAAAGAATACAGAAATCTATAAAGTAGATTAATTTCTTACGACAAGCTTATGTATTTATAATTGATTATTAATGTATTATATTTGTTATAACATAATATTTGCTTAACTTTGTTTTTAACACTTATGTTTTGATAGTAGTTGAGGGTTTTATAGTTATTACTGCTTAGCATGGTGGCACCACTGTAGACTGTAGAGCTCTCTGACTCTCTCTGTGTTCTGTGTGTAGAAGTAGTGGAATTATCGAAAAAGTTAGACGAGAGTAACGTTTTTAAACAGTGTTTCGTCAAAGGAGTGTGATAATGGAGCTTTACTCAGGCCACAAACTTTTGTTAAAGATGCTCTATCCATTGGATTACAGAGGAATTTCTTATATTCTGGTAAATACAAGTTCTACTTAACATAACCCCGCTTTTAACTGTCAATTATTCCAGCAAATTCCACAAGAGGATTTCTATCTTTTGAAGAACGGCAGACGTATTCCTCAAAATGAAGCTAACACTTTTGGTAAAGTTGAAGTTGTTTTTCGTTTGGTGGGCGGTAAAGGCGGTTTTGGGTCTATGCTCAGGGCTATTGGGGCCCAAATTGAGAAGACTACAAACAGAGAGGCTTGTAGAGACTTGAGTGGTCGTCGTTTGCGCGATATAAATGAGGAACAGCGACTAAAGAATTGGATTGCGGCACAAGCTGAGCGTGAAAAGGAAGCTGCTGAGAAAAAGCAAAAGAAATTGGAGCGTTTGATTGAACAACCAAAACATGAATTCAGAGATGAAGAATATGATAAAATAAGGTCAGCGCTTCCAGAAAAAGTCGAAGATGCTGTTATTCAAGGTTTACAAGCGTCCTGTAGTACAAAAAGGAAATCGGATGAGAGTAAAGGTGGCGTTAAAAAGAAAAAACCTAAATTATGGTAAGTTTATGATAGGTTATCTAAACATTAGACTAAATGTATTATGTTGTATTTTAGGATTGATGAGGAGTTGAGTGAATCAGATACAGATGTTGACAGTGAAGATGAGACTAAAGCAAATATTGGATCTAGTAAAGAAATTGTAAAAGCTACATAATAAACAACATTTTTATATCAAATTTGTTTTATTAGACACAGTTTCATATTGCAAAACGACCTCCACCTCCACAGTAGCCTCTAAATGGTTCATAATCCTTGATTGGGATAACAATATGGTAGCATTCCTGGGCAATTTTTAGCCCCAACAAGAACATAATGATGCTTTTAAGAGTTTCCCAGTAAAATTTTTTATTGTAAAAAAGATGTACACGACTATAAAGGAACTCAATTCTTGTTGTTTCCTGCGTTTCTTCAGTTGTTGTTACTTCTCTTTCTGTAATAGTTGTAGTTGTATTTTCCATTCTGAAATTTAAATGATCACTTTCCAAAAAATTTTAATTCATGAACAACTGTCATTGTCAAAAATAATTTCTTAATTACTTGATTTTTTGTGATTTGTGTTCATTTGAAAATGGCCACTTATTATTTATTGTTTTTGATAGAAATAATAACTAAAACATTGGCCTTTTGCACCACTACGTTTCCAATTTCCTTAGATTATTTTCATATTTACTTTTGTCAGTGGTTCTTAGTTTTTTCTTGTTGTGTAAAAAGTATCAGTTGCGGAATTAAAATTTCGGGCAGTATTTTTCTGTAACTTTAAAAAGTTTACTGTAAACTACCTCTTACTGTCATCATGACTGACATTTAACTATTAGTTTTTTTTTGTTGTTAAAATTGTTAATTAAACAAATTGTCTGTCTTAGGAAATTTGTTAATTGAACTAAGTATCGCTTTGATCTGCTGCCTATCCTTTATTATGCCACAAATCACTATTTTTGAAAGTAAGTAAAGAAAGTAAGTCAAAATGACATAAACATGACAAGAGTAAAAAATGAGGTTATTAATGTAAAGGTTGTTTTAGAGTTTACATCATGAAAATGACAAAACTGCCCGAAATTTTAATTCCGCAACTGTAGGTAGGTACTAGGTATTTCCAAATTCGCGCCCCAGAGAAAAATGGCACGTAAGTTAAGGTTCCAGGAACATGGGAAAAATTGTTAAAAAACTATCTATAAAACTTTCGAAAGTACAGGGTGATTCACGAGGAATAATGAGCCTGACGAAATTTTCAACATTACAGTTGTCGCAAAATAACTTGCGAAGAGTAAGTAATGGTGGTTGCATCGAGAATTTGGTCAGGCTCATTATTCCTCGTGAATCACCTTGTATTTTATAGGGGTTTAAATTTTGCATTTTGAGTCTATTTATTTCTGTTGGAAAAATAATTTTACATGCTTTTTTACTTGCAAGCTATTAGTAGAGGAAACAAAAAAGCTGGATCCTAAACTGTAACTATGTTTAACGTTGTTTGTGGCTTTTATTGGCAAATCACCGCTGTGCAAATTGAAACTTTTTGAGAGTTGTTCGAATTTTTTTACGTAATATGAAAAAAATTGGTAATATAGGTCATAGTTCTGCTTATAGTTGAATTCTATCACGTAGAATAAAAAACAAATAAAACAGAAAATAAAGAAATAATAAATAAACAAATTGTAATAATTGTTTTCTCGTAGCACACCTTCCACAGATAAGACAAAACAAAATGGGATCGGTTTTACACGATGTTTGATGCAATTAAAGATACCTTCAATTTCAATACAATTTTGTTATACGCGAAATTGAGAGCTGACTGAATAAACAGATTTAAATCGATTTTGTGATCGAAACAAAAGAATGATGTTTTGGCGTTCAAGATTTACGTATGCCATTCAAATTTATCAAAAATACCTACTCAAATAACTTATATTATGCTGACCGTTGAAGTTTTTATCCCTTTAATGAATTATTACGAAAAAACATATAAAAGATTATCGGTAACATTAAATAGATATAACAAAAGTCAAATATGTTAAAAAATAAATATCACCATTCTTTGACAGATAGAACTTTTTAAACATTTTTCCATGATCTTATCTTACTTGTCATTTTTCTCTGGGGCGCAAAGTCTGAAACATCTGTATGTTTTTTTTCTTAAAACAAAATTCAAGTCATCAGTTGCTATCTCAAAAATGTGATAATTTTCAAATTTCAAGAAAATAAGAAACCGCCTGTATATTTTTTTCTTAAATCGTTTTATGAAAGCCTACATTTAATAGTTGCGCAAAAAGTTATCGCAAAATTTTATGAACCATTTTATTGACACATTGTTCCTAAAATTGAGTAACCTCAAACAAGTCTTCTTAACATTGTGATTGTGCTCGAAAATGAGGGTTGGCATAATTTTTCTTATACACTTTGCTAATATCCGTAAGTACAAACAAATCGCCTAATTGAAATTTTAGTCATAAAAAATATTTATAGTTACAGCTTTTGATATTACTGAACATCCAAACTGGCATTTACTTGACCACGAGCAGTGCGGTGAAAGTGTATCAGACAGAATAATTGGTGGTGTATCTGCTACTATAGGGCAATTTCCGTGGATAGCTCGTCTTGCCTATCTAGCGCATTTCCCACTTATTAACATCCCTATTTTCAAGTGTGGGGGCTCGCTTATAAACCATTTATATGTGGTTACAGCAGCTCATTGTGTCGCAAATTTGCAAGAAGATTTGTATGTTGTATTGCTTTTGACCAATTATGTGTTTTACAAAGTGAGTTTTTAGAGTTTTGATACGACTAGGGGAATTAAATGCAAAAACTGAGGTCGATTGTGAAAATAATGTGTGTGCACCACCGGTTCAAGATTTTAAACCAGCAAAAATATTTTATCATGAAAACTATGGGAAACCAAAAATGAGACATGATATCGCCTTAATTAGACTAGACCATCCCGCTGAAATTCACAGTAAGTAATATGCAAACGTCTTTATGAACTTACAGAAGAACAAGAATTTTAAATAATATAGTGAGTCTTACAAAAATATATCTCTTTTATATTTATGGGTGTGAATTAAATTTTTCGTCGTTCTATGTTGGTATGGTATGAATAACATTCAACAATTTATAGTCCACGCAACGAAAGAATAACACACAATCTGAGTACGGTCAGGTCTACTTTTACATTTAACGGATGGTAACTTATCAGCGGCGAAGGTTTACTTTGTATTATTGAAGCTGTTGGGACAAAATTGTTTTTAAATTATAATTCTAACTTAAGGTTAGAATTATCATAGCTACCAAGCTTATCATACAAAAACTATTAGTAGCTGTAGCTATAACTTCACAACTTTTTTAGAATGATAAGTATTTGTAGCTAAGCTACGTTTTACTTGTAAATGACTTTTATCCGCAAACGTCAGAAAAATGACACTTTTATGACTAAATGACACAGGTAAAAGTTTTACTTTTCAGACATGGAGTAAAAACACTGTTTTTACGCCTAGGCGTTTTCACTTTTACTTTACACTTACTTTGACATTTATCACTGTTGTCTCTTTCTTGTCTCTTTCGCCTTTTCAGCATTTTCTGGAGAGGTACAAGGTAGATTATCAGCATTCGACATTGCACTATAAACTACACCAGTTATTCACCAGTTAAATCAATCAACACTTTCGAAATCTCAACACAAATTCCGAAATGGATGCGTGACGTTTGTTACGATTTTATTGCAAAGCGTCCTGATTATTGAGGTGATTTACTTGATTATTGGTGTGTTGCTCTTTTCTCTCCATCTGAATCGTTTGCGGATAAAATAGTATATGTTATTTGGAGTAAAAGTGAGTTTATGTGGCTCAGCTGAATCTATTTGCCTCACTCCGTTCGTCAAAATGAACGTTCAGCTTCGCCACATAAACAATCACTCTTACTCGTAATAACATAATCTACTATTATTTTTGGAACATATTAACATATTAACATTTTTATTTCGCTACTAGTTATTACAGCTTGTTAAAAATATTATTTAGGTACTTTTTCAATGATTTTAACTTAATTCGAGAACCACAGTCCACAATAGACTTCATTTAATTATTTAAAAAAATGTGGTTCAACAAATTTTGTTACTACTTTGACAGTTACTGTTCACAAAATTTTTAAAACATTTAATTTTTTAACACATCTGGTAGACGCCTACAGGGGCGTTTTACGTTTTACACCTAATTTCAAAAATTTAAATCATAGTATGCAAAATTTGACCAAATAGCTGATAATATTTATTGCTACATGACTGTTAACTATGTAATGAACGTTTGTTTTAAAACTTGATATGGTCGTAAAATTTTTATTGTTATAACTAAAGCAAAACGTAAAGAAATGAGTATTATAATTGTTTTTATAACCATTTTATTATTTGTAATAGTTGAATATCACTTATTTTTTTCCAATTCAATTGTGATTCCTTATTACAGATAAGTGAAATTAAAAAATATGAAGTTGTAAGGAGTACTGTTTTTATTTAAAACAACTGAACGTAGGCGCAATTCATGTAAAATGCGATAACATTTTATTGCTTAATAACTTAATAATAGGTAGTATTTACATTTAATTAATTTCATAAATATTTTTTCACTACTAGCTTTAAAAGACATAGTGTTTGATGCTTGAGAAACTGATTTTTTCCACATTAACGAATATTGGATTTTTCATTCCTATTTGTAGATAATAAAAACAATAATTGACAATCTTTGGCATGGTTAATGTAGAACTATAGATTAAACAAATGTGTTAGTGGTGAAAATAGTATATTATAATACTAGTTTATAAGCAAGCCTTTTAAACACGCACGATGGGTTTTTTTTTAACGTCGTAAGTGTTTTAAAGGCGCTTATAAACGAGTGTTATACGCTATTTTTTATTATGCCTGCTCATTTAAGATCTTTTATAAGCATTGAAAAAATGTGAATTTACATAATGAAATTATCAAAGGTTGTTTGCGAATCGTTTGCGTAGAGACGGTTACTAGTTTACGTTGTTAAGCACATTTTTTCACGTTGTAATTGGTCTAGACATTTCACTATTTCTTGTTACCTAGACAACTTTAAAATTCAGCGTGCTATAAAGGCCAAATTACGCACGCTGCAGCGTGTTTTAATTTAGGACTATGATCAGGTATAATAAAAAATAGTATCTAAACCACAGGAGAAAATTTTTTTATAGTTTCGCTTTCATCATTACTCTGCTTCGATATATAATTAAAGTCGTGGTCAAGGGAGCCCGCGTGATCGTAAATAAATTATATTTTTCTTAAAATGTTTAAACCTAAACCCAATTTTTTTCAAAAAATTTTAATTAAATACTCCTTTTAATAAGAGGTTTAGATTAAGAAATGTTCATTACCGAAAAAGTAGGCACCCAAAACTAAGATTTGACAAAATTTTTTCAAGCAAAATGTCTCCAAGCAAAACGGGAATATCGCAAAGCGTCCAAAAACAAAATCGTGGTATCAAGAGCACAGCAGTATGCGAGTGGCGAAAGCGTGAACGTCTACGCATCAAACTGACTGATCACCATGTGCGCACTGTTTCCAGTGCTTGCTAATTATTCTTGCGCAGGGGCCCTTGCTAATGTCCTAAAAACTGTCTGCTAATGTGACGTTCGAGATTGGGCGTGTGTACCTCCTTTCGTTTCTGCGAACCTGTTACTCACTTTTTGTTTTTGAACATTTTAGCATTGAAATTTTTAGGATCAAATTATTTTGCTTCTATTTTATTTTGTTTAAATATGTTTTAGCAATAAACATTTTACACAAAAGTGTCTTTAGTTTTTTCCGATTTTGTATTTTTAATATTTACTGTATGAATAATTTATTTAATACGTATTTTGGACTTAAACATTTTATGAACATTTTATTCATAGTGACCACTTACCTGTGTAAATTTGTAAAAATTAAGTTGTGTAAATCCGACTTCAAACATCCAATTGTTTTTTTTTTATGTAAAAATGACAATTCTGGAAAAGTCGGGTTAGAATACTTCACATATAAAATTTACTATGCCTGTCACAATTTAGTTACTTCTGTGGCCAACATAGAGACAACCCACACACTAGAGGTGGCGGGCTAAGGACCGCCAACTTTGCAATAAATTAAATGGCCACTATCAATTGACCGCGGCTTTAGAAATTATTATTTATATAGGAAGCAATATTTTGTAATTAATCTTCCAAAATATGACAAATAGCAATTAGCGTTTTTTAACGCATTTTTGGGCAAGTTTTCACTCTAGAAAAGCTGTATTGACTTTGAAGTGCATTGAAAGTGTTATTAAAGGGCTTTCTTAAAAATTGATACAATTTCATATTTAATTTCATTCACAAGTAATTTTAAACACTGTAAATTTATTGTAAAATTATTTTTCTTTAGGTTATGTGCTTCCCATTTGCTTGCCTCAAGGCCCACTTTTGCAAAAAAATTACGAGGGGACCACCATGGAAGTGGCTGGATGGGGTGTGAACGATGTGAAAAGAGGTACATCCAGCACTGTTTTGCTGCATGTTCGTGTTCCTATTATTAAGCCTGAAATGTGTGACAAAACAATTGGTCACTTTGCAAGGGTTAGCGAACACCAGTTCTGTGCCGGGGGTCAGATCGGCTACGATTCCTGTGGAGGAGATTCTGGTGGTCCCTTAATGAAACCAGAAGCTTTGGACGGACCGCCGCGATATTTCCTAATTGGAGTGGTTTCTTTTGGGAGTACGAATTGTGGGAGTAACGTGCCAGCCATCTACACAAATGTGGCACATTATGTAAAATGGATTTTAGATAATATTGAACCTTGATTAGAATCGATTTATACCCATTGTATGCTTTAATACGTGAATAAAGGAATTTGTTGATACTGAAATTTACGATTCTTGACTATGATTGCCGTAATAATAACGAAATGCTACAAAGCTGATTATTGTTTCTAATTACACAGGTCAACAAGGGTTCGGTAACATAGATGACAATTTGGTCAATAGTAGTTTTTTACTTCCTAAATAACAAAATGCATTTAGTTTTTTAATAACACGTACCGTTTATTTGTTGCATTTTTTTATCAATAATTTAATTAATACATTTTCTGCACTCCCACTTGGATTTTTTTCCAATAAATCTGGAGGCTGTCAGTGACGAGCAATGGGAAAGGTTTCACCAAGACATCAGAAAGATGAAAGAACGCTATCAAGGCCGCTGGAACCCTTCCATGATGGGCGATTACTGTTAGCTTTTTTAAAACGTGACAGTAACGTACCTAACAAAAGAAAATGTTGAAATTTCACTCTTTTATTGTAATATATGACTTTTTTAATGTTTCTAAAGTTAGTTTATTAAAATATTGTATGCTGGTAATAAAATAAATTAAATAGGTGAATTATTTTCACTACTCTTTTGCTTTAACATGGGTGTCAGAACGAAGTTGGTAACATACGAATGATACGTGATGAGACATTTTTGTGAAAATTTTCGAAATCAGAGTGAAAAATCATAAACGTGGAAGGTAGTTTAATCAATGTTACCGAAAATTTGTTCAAATTTGTTAACCAGTGTTATTATTGACAATAATAAACGCTTTTTTGTACTCGTAACTTGTAATGGCAAATTACAGAGCATAAATAACCTTTGACAAAAATGAATGAAGTTTGGAATTTTCTTTAAGATAATTGAGCTTTCAACTAGGAATTTTATATAAGGGTGTTACAATATAAGTGCATCCGTTGGGTTAGTGACTTTATTAATTCTACAGGTGATATTTTTAATGATATCAGAAGAGGTTTCAAAAGAAACTCAAATCAATAGGACTTGCTTTATCGAAATGTTACAACTTATAACTTTATTAGGCGCGTAATTGCGACGTAAAATCCCCGACTTGGGCGTTAAAAAAATTGTTAAGAATGCATTCTAACTGAGATTTCTTGTTTTCTTTATTTTACATAGCTGATAATTGTTATTTTCATTTAAGTGCCTAAGTAAATTCTGTGGTTTCCGCTATTCTAGAACCGTACTCAGTTTTTTCAACTATGTGTTTTTCCATAATTCTGTATACTTTGATAATAATCAATCCTTGCTTTTAGATCTCTAGTGCGACGTTACCACGTTTATTAAAATTAAAAAAATATATACTTTTTTTTGTCATTAATAAATACTAACAGAAAGATATAATTTTGTAAACTTAGGTTTATTGGATTCTCTGATATAATTTTTGTGTTTCTCGGAGTTGGTATATTTTGTTAGATGATTCTTATGTATTTTTTTTCTACGAAACTTCTATTATTTCATTAACATTTTTGGACATAAAAAATTGCAAATTGAATAGGTAGGTAATATATACTCATACTATTTCAAAACAAATATTAATTAAAATTTACTCATTCGCTGGTGCCATTTTTTAAACAATTAACTTTTTTTAGTGTTTTAGTCGTAATCTTCTTTAAATGTACCTATGTATGTTGCATGTACAGGGTGTTTCACATAACTTTACGAGGCTTGCGCCTAATGTACGCACCCAAATATACAAAAGTCACAGAACACTGGATACAAAAAATACACGTTTAATTATTTAATTTTTGGAAACCCATGACAGTAGTTGTCAAACTAATCACTGTTTCATTAATAGTCATAAACTACAGTTTTTCAGAAACAATTATAATTTGTTCTATCAAGAGATGGCATGAATATGATTGTAGTTTATTTATCATAATCACTAACTAACTAAAAACATTGTAATTTTTGAAAGGGTGAACAAACTAGAGAAGATTATCCAATTTTTCAAAATTTGTAATCCAGTTCGTATCGGAATATGTATTATTGATTGCATCTTACAGGCGCAGGCCTCGTAAAATTACGTGAAACATCCTGTATATACCTATTCTGGTCTACTTTACTGCTTGAATGCACTTTTTATTTAGAAAAGATCATTCATAACTTGAAAACTTTGACACGTGGTGACGTACAGAATATTGTTCTTCTTTTCCTTTATTACAATTATCAATTAACTAACAGAATGATTCTATACCAGCTGCGCATATTTTGAAAGATTCTTAGATAATAATGAACAGCTTTTAGGAGTCAATTTATAGGTTTTATAAAAATATTGTAGGTATTTGCTACTGAGTTTAAAGTGCTTATTTAGTTATGTTTCCAGCAATTTTTGTTAACAAATTAACAAAAAATGTCAAGAAGTTTGTTTTAGAAGAATGTAATTACAAAAAAAACATTATAAACCTAGGTAAAGCAAAAAAAAAACTTTTAATAATTATTTTGTTTGTGTTACGTAAAAAACACAGTAGCAGCAGTTGGCAGAACAGTTTGTTGTATCAGCACAAATATCATATTAGTTTATCAAATATCGGCACTAAAAAAAGTCGAATAGGCTAATTTGAATGTGTTAATTTCTTGTCTGTTGGGAAATCCCGCAATGGCTCATGCGCACAAATTCTATCAACAGCAAATGACCAATATTTACTCCATTACCATTAGCAATCACAAACAGAAAGAGATGACAAAAATGTGTAAAATTTGCAAAGAGGGGCGGTGGGGTTTTGATGACGTCTTCCAAGCCATTAGTATTTCCAGTTCATGTGATTTCAACAGAACAGACGGTGGACTTTCCAAGGCAGGCGAGATACTCATACAAGATTGCTCGAAATCGGTATGGGTCAGTGAGAACCCGCGGCACTCATATTATTGTTAATTACAATTTTGTTTACAATGTTAGTGAGAAGTCTTTTCATTCTAATCGTGATAATACAGGTTTTAAACGCAGGTAAGTTTCTTTATAATTGTAAAAAACATCAATCCATTCCTAAAAGTTACAATTCAACTGCGGAAAAATATTGTGTTAATCCGTAGTTGGAGTAATGTCAGTCTTGCATTATGATAACCTTGTCAAGAGTCAATGTTGTTATGGTTTGCTGTTGAATTAATTACTGATTTAAAAACAAACACTATGTATAATGCCATGCATTTTCACTGGAAATGTATAAACGGAGATTATTTCGCAACTAATATTAGTCGATTTTTTTTTGATACAGTGATAAAAAAAGAAGCTATATCATAAATCCACTTTTACTGATTAATTGAAAATACCTAGATTTCTGGCCACAGAAGTCAGATTTCTTTTTTTTCCGGAAATAAATTTGGATTAATTTATAATACCCATAGGTAAGTATAATAGGTGTTGCACACGTCACTTAACAATAAAAATAAAAGTGTCTAATTAAATATAAATTTTGTTTTTAAATTTTAGTTACGAATATTACATTCAGTCAAAATAGCATAAAAGAGAAGAGTTTATTTATTTTAGAGTTTATTTTTCTCACTTAACTACTTTCATTTGCAAACAAAAGTAAAACATCAAAAATTAACTCTAATTTGATTTTGCTTTAGATGACAATTGTCGAACACCCGATAATGAAGAGGGCGATTGTAAACCAATCAACAAATGTCAACCACTGTACTCCCTCTTAGAAAGGCGTCCAATTACAGCTAGCACTGCCGATTATCTTCGCCGATCTCAATGTGGTTTTGTCGGTACTTACCCCAAGGTATGTTGCCCTGTTGGACGAACAACTGTAACTACAAACCCTCCACCAGTTGTAGAAGGACCGACTGAAAATACAGGTAATTGTTACTCGACACAAAACTGATCACCAATAATTTAAAAATATGTTTTAAGATGTTGAATCGGTGTCTAGTAATTTACTTCCTGGGGGTGACGTTTGCGGTTTGAACACTCAAAGTAGGATCTATGGTGGAGAGAAAACAGATTTGGATGAATTTCCTTGGATGGCTTTGATTGAATACGAAAAACGTACTATATTTCTACAATAGAATACAAGAAATTGATGTTGTTTTAAAATTTGCAGCCGGAGGTAGTCGAGGTTTCTACTGCGGTGGTGTTTTAATCAGTAAGAAATACGTGTTAACGGCGGCTCATTGCGTCAAAGGGAAAGACTTGCCAAAGACGTGGAAACTGTAATTGTTGTCACAAATTAACACATATTGTCTTCAAGTTGCAATTTTAGAGTAAGTGTTCGCTTGGGCGAATACAATACTGAAACTGACCAAGACTGCATCAATAATGGTTTTGGTGAGGACTGTGCTCCACCACCAATCAACGTCCCTGTGGTTGAAAGAATAGCACATGAAAGCTATGACCCTAATGACGTGAACCAATATCACGATATAGCCTTGCTAAGGCTGAAACGCACTGTAACATTTTCAGGTTGGTACCTAATTCATTAAATCATTACCATTATTCATTACCTACTTACAATTACTTTCTAATTATTATTTTTTTAATGTAATGCATTACTATCAATGCTTTTTCATTACTTTTGATTTGGGGGAATAAAACAATAGTTATTTATTGTAAGAGTGTGTTAGATAGTGTTTTATCCACGCAAGAATGTTTAACCGCGAGAACGTCAGTTCGACTGCAATATAACCTTTTATCCACCTAATCACAGGCCCAAATTATTGTAAACTTAATTAAAAATTAGACTGACATTTAAACGTCACGCCAAATGTGCTTTCGGTTAAACGTAGTAAGTTGTGACGAGGTGCCCTGGTTACTAACAGGGGAATAACGTTACTTTATTCCACTAGTGGATAAAGGGGTACTTTATACGCCTCTACAGTGTGGAATAAAGTCTCTTTATAGAATGATTGTGGATAAAAACTATTCTTAATTTAAAGGACTAACCTCAATTTTTTTAGTATAATACAATTTTTTTCGTAAATGTTTTTATTTCTTCCGTTGACTTTGATTTTATTGTCTTCAGAGATAATAATGATGATCTAATGAATGATAATGAATAATGATTGATCTAATGAAATATTTCTTTTTGTACCTACCTTTTTACACAAATATTATTGGTACAATTTTAATTTCGATATTATTACGAAAAATTGTTAAAATATACAGGTGCGCCAGAACTCGCGCTCCAGAGTAAAATACCATATAAGGTAAGATACCAGGAACATGGAAAAAATGTTAAAAAAAATTATCTATAAAAATTTCAAAGTTATGAGAGTATAAATTTGGAATTTGACTATTTATTTCTGCTGGAAATTGTAAAATTTTTCAAGTTTTTTTGCTACAGGTTATTAGAAGAAGAAACTAGGAAGCTGTATCCTAAATTGTAACTTTGTTCAATGTTATTTGTAGCTTTTATTGTCAAAATTTTTGTACCTTTACTAAATAATTGTAAAAAAACATATCCAAGATTATCAGTACCATTAAATAGACATAACAAAATGTCAAATGTCAAAAAATAAATGTCAAAATTTTTTGACAGATAGAGATTTTTAAACATTTTTTCCATGTTTCTGGTATTTAATCTTACTTGCAATTTTTCTTTGGGGCGTGAGTTCTGGCGCACCTGCATACTTACAAAGGATCGTAGAATACACGGTTGGGAAATTTTTGACTTCAGAGAAGTGTTTAGACTGGTTAAAAGGTAAACATACTGAATATCACCGGTTCTTGGAGGCGAGCGAGTCGAATGGGGGTTACAAGAAAGTGTCGTTTTATGATTTCTCACTTATATTTCGAAAACGGAACGTGTTACGGAAAAAATAGTTCAAAAGTGGAGCTTATGAATTTCCTACCAGACGACCGTTTCTTTTTTTTTGTACCGTAAAAAGTATGTGAGATATCCGCTACTAAATATTGCACGCATTCTTTAAAAAAAAAACCAATTTTTTTGACTTTGAATCACGATGTCCAAGTTCCAAGTTTAAGGCAAAAGTGGTTGCAGCTTGTGGTGTAAACTTCTGCAGTTTGTAGAAAAGTCTTTTCATTCCTCCTTCTAGAAAGTGATGTTATGGTTCGTTTCTTGTGTTTAAAATTGAAGAAAATTTTTTCTTCCGTATCCTCGCTGCTAATTTATGTTGTGTTTGCAGCCACACGAGATGACTAAAACACTACCATCCCTATTCCTGATTTGAGGTTAAAGTTTTATTTCCCAGTCAAGTACAACGAAATGTAATTAGGCGCAAAAACTCCATCGCACTATTATCCTAATAAATGGATGTAAATCTGAATCGACCAATTTCGGTATTTTTGAATGAAACTAAAGTTTCATGTGATTGGTTTCTCCATGGTAACTCACATTATAATAATGGCCGACATCAAACGGCCCAATCATGTCATTGCAGTAATTTTTGAATGAATTCAAAAATCTAAAGTGACTGGTTTTTTAAATTATTATGATGGCCGACCTTAAACTCCCAATGACAATGCTTACAACTTTTACAAGCATTTTTACGTTAATACCCTGGCCGCCAAAATTAACCGGACAACTAAAATTTTGCGATTTTTTACATTGCAACATTTTTGTTATTCTTTGTCGGATTTCGACGAATTTTTGTTCGGCTTAAAGAAGGAACTTTGCAGAACATTTTCATTTAATTCAATAACATATTTAGTTTTTCTTGTAAGTATTAGATATACCTAAAAGACGAGAGCACTGTTTTTTGACTTTTTTTATACTGAGCTATAATGTGCAACAGACACAAAATTCAGTTTTTACTTAGGTATTTCAGATTAATGCCCGTTCTTTACTGAATGAGGACCAATCTGTTTCAAAATTTTATGTTCTGGTACCCCAGAGATACAAAGCATTGAAAAAGACGTTGTTGTTCTAAAATTACTGAATATTCGTTCAGAGAGTAGGCTACATAAAAAGGTAGTTAAACCGAAAATTATTACTTATGTCACCAAAAAAGCACAATTACGTCTTTGAACACAAAAAATCTGAATAAGTTTGAACTTTAAAGGATTTTAATAATAATAAAAGAAATAAAACAGTAGGTATAAGTACTTATTTTTGTCCTCAAGAAAATTTGAAAATTAAAATGCCAAGCAAATTTCCAATACGTATACCAAATATTACGACCATCATTATGTAGAACAACAGCTTGAGCTGCTTTTTCTGGACCCATATGATTTTTTTTCAATAAAACAACTTATTTTTAACAGAAAACCGTAACAGAAACTCGCAACAACTTTGCGCCGAACAAAAATTGGTCAAAATCAGACAAAGAATAACAAAAATATTGCAGTGTGAAAAATCGCAAAATTTTAGTTGTCCGATTAATTTTGGGGCCAGTGACCGTTCAGACAGTTTTACAAAGATAAGTGGTATAACTCGAAATATTTATATAACGAAAATAGGACGTGTATGCCTTACATGAGGTATTTGCTAGCGAATAATATCTCGAAAAGAATTTCAGATATAAAATACCCGAATTTCTTAAGTATAGAAAATTTTAAAAGCATTATTGTTTTTTTCTTTCATTCGTATTGGTGCTGTTTGAATCTGCTTTATTTAAACCCACACAAAAGCACATTATCTCTGTAACCTTTTTACTAGTAGGTATATCTCAAATTTTATTTGGTGGCAAGAAACACTCGCGGCCAGCTTAAAATTACGGTTAATCACATGTTTAGAAGATTATCTTCAAAATGTTTCTGTTTGCATGCGTCAAAGTAATGCAAAAAGTTATTTTTCATCACCTTAACATTGTAATTCATTATCATTACTAATTATGTACTTCTTAAAAAAGCAATCATTACATTACACATTACCGGAAAAAAGTGAGCATTTACTAATGCATCACTTCCAAACATTGAAAATTCGTTTTTATATTGTTTTATAGATTACGTTCGACCCATTTGTTTACCAACATCAAATGAAGAGCTTCGCAGATCATACATCGGTCAAAAATTGTTTGTAGCTGGCTGGGGCAAAACTGAGAACAGATCAGAGAGTAATATCAAGCTCAAAGTTCAGGTAAATTGTTTTCTTGTCATTGTTTAATCTATACAAATTGCTTCTTGTAGATTCCCGTTAAACAAACTTCCGAGTGTAGCTCTACATACAGCGTTGCTAACGTGAGACTGGGTCCAGGACAGATGTGTGCTGGTGGTGAGAAAGGCAGGGATTCTTGTAGAGGCGATAGTGGTGGTCCATTGATGACCGTCATAAGGGACAAGAATAAAGACGACCATTGGTATGCAGCAGGAGTTGTTTCATTTGGACCGTCGCCGTGTGGAATGGAAAATTGGCCAGGAGTTTACACCAAAGTTTCTAAATATGTTAATTGGATTGTTAATAAGTTAAAACCTTAAGAGAAGAGATGTATTATATAAATGTGATTTTTATTAAGAAAATTATTATAAGGGTCCAACATATACGTAATAAATTTTTTTGAATTATTTTTGTTGATTTATTGTGTTAAATATAGAGATCTTCAAGACTTTCTTTTAAAGCGTCTGTGGAAATACCCGAAGAATGTCAGAATTTCAAGTAATAATTTAATTTTATTACAGCAAATCGACTAAGTGAAAATCCTAAGGCATGCAAAGTAATTAATTGCTCATACCTTAAGTATACATTACAAAGATAGATAATAGATAAATAAAACAAAACACAAAATATGTGTTATGTAAAAAAATAATCTTTATTTCAGTATATGTTAGATGCTACTGCTTTAAGATGTGATGTTATCATTGTGAGGGATAATTTACATGTTATCAGTTTTGTTTATACCAGCTGTATTTCGAACTATTATCAGTAATACAATATGTAACAATATCCTAGTTTTTTAACCAACAAAAGCACAAAAACGAAAATTAAAATAAATATGAATAATTATACAAATCATAGTGACAGTGCGTCTGTAAAAACTTTTGTTCTTTTAAATGTATTTGTAGCTGTTATTGCTGTGGGTAAGGAATATACGTAGGTAAATCTGTAAAATTACTTAACAGGGGCTTGATTGCGCTTGTGTTAATAGAAGGGTATCTTTGGGGTAGTAAGATTCCGATTCAGGGTGCTTTGTAAAGAAACTATCAAATGCGTTTTTTTGATGAAAGATCAAACTAGAGATTGACGATATTCTTGATTTTCAATTTTAAATGGGCCTAAAACAAAGGTTATGTTGAGGAAGTAAGATACCGATTTAGAGTGGTTTTTGGAAAAACTATTAAATGCGTCGTTGGGATAAATGATCAAACTAAAATTTATACCTCTCTTTAAACCTATTCCCGTAAATATTTTGTGGATTTCTTACGTGTTGTTGTCTCAAACTTCGAAATAAAAACACTACCTTTGTTTCAATAGTAGAACAAAGCAAAGTTGTTTGTTTTGTGGATAAGTACTTCAAATTGGAACCCCCCCCTTAATCCCTATTTACTAAAAATATAAGAAGAATATGAAAACTATTAAAAAGTTGTGCACTAAAAATGTTGTAATAATTACAAGTATTATTAGTAAAATGTTTATTTTCTAATTCGATTTTCGTATTCGTAGAAAAGTTTTAACATTGTAAAATATTCTGGTTGATCAAATATAAATTTTAAATAGTTTCATCTATTTTTCTAAATTATTAATAAAATTGCAAGTTGATTTCGTTGGTAGTTTGTGTAAAAAATGACTAATTTTTAGTTTTTTTTCTGATATTAGTAGTTGCGTGTACTACACCAAGGGGTGAGCATGGCGATTGCAGATCCTTAAATCACTGCGAACCATTACGCACTATCTTGGAGCGTCATCCCATAGCAAAAAACGACAATGAATACCTCATTAAATCTATATGTGGATACGAAGGACTCTGGCCAAAGATGTGCTGCCCATGTATATACATTTCTTATTTAATTTAACTCTTAACACATTTTTTGTAGCCGTCGTTCCTGAGAAAAAGTTGTTGCTTCCTGATAAAGATCACTGCGGTGTTTTTACTGCAAGCAGGATTTTTGGGGGAAGAGAAACAGAAATAAACGAATTTCCTTGGGTGGCCTTACTGGAGTACCAAAAACGTAATAAATGCGTCAATAAAGATTAAATGTATATATTTTAATTTTATTAGCAAATGGTAAGCGAAAATTGTATTGTGGTGGAGTCTTGATCAGTGAGAAATACGTTTTGACGGCGGCGCATTGTGTGAAAAGGAAAGTTATGTCAAATGCAAAATTGTGGGTAAAAAAAGCAAAGAAGACCTATATTTCTTAGCAATTATTACAGAGTGGCAGTTCGATTAGGAGAGTACAACACCACATCTAACCCTGATTGTATCGGTTTTGGTAGTAAAGAGGTTTGTGCACCACCACCTGTGACTATTGATGTGGAAGAAGAAATAGCACACGAAAATTTTAACCCCAATGATATTAATCAATATGATGATATAGCACTTTTACGACTGAAGGAGTCTGTGAACGTTACAGGTAAATAAAAATCCAAAGGGGATTGTAAAAAAGTATAAAAAGTTTTCTATTTTGTAGATTTCATCAAACCCATCTGTCTTCCAACCACCACTGAAGAACTCAATAAAACATATACAGGGCGCAAGCTTACTGTTGTTGGTTGGGGTGTTACAGAAAGTGGTTATGAAAGTAATATAAAACTCAAAGTTCAAGTAAGCAGTGCTGTATTTTAAAGACAAGTTGGGTTAGTTGTAGTCATTTAGGTACCAGTAAAAAGAACTTCCGATTGCATTTCTGTATATCAAGAATACAATATAAGTTTGGGTGTTGGGCAGATTTGTGCAGGTGGTGAAAAAGGAAAAGACTCTTGTCGGGGTGATAGTGGAGGACCTTTGATGGGTGCTAGTGTTGATAAAGAAGGAGACGTTCATTGGTACATTGTTGGAATAGTATCTTTTGGGCCAGTACCTTGTGGAATGGAACATAAACCTGGTGTTTATACCGTGGTTGCCAAATATATGGAGTGGATCATCAGCAAGTTGAAGCCATAGCTGGAAACAATGGAAATTTACGACAAAAACTTTTGTAGATAATAGGAAAAATGGTTTAATCTCATAAAAACTTGATATTGTACTTATGTAATTTACAATTGTTGTTTCAAATATTTGTGTGAGAAGTGAAAAATAAAAACACCTAATATTTGAATACGAATTTTGTAAACAAACTAGGTAAATTTTAAATAAATATAATAACTAAATTAGTTTGGCTGATGATAGTAACCGTACGATATAAAAAGAAAAAAAATACCTAAAAGTCTAACAAATTTTAAATTCTTCTACAACAATCAACTGATATAAAAGTCGAAAGATTATTACTAATTATCACAACGCTTGACCTTATATCATATCTTCTTAAATAGAGTTGAGTTGTTGTAGAGTTATCAGCACCTTAAAATAAAAATAATAAACTATTTCATCGCCATTTAACTAGCACTATAATGATATTATACGATTTTTTGTTTATGTTAGTAGTCGCTAATGTGGTTACTATTCCTGGTAAGACTAATATAATTCTTGTGCATTTAGTAGTTTTCTTTTTCTAGCTAATCAGTGTCAAACTCCAAACAACTACTTCGGCAAATGCATACCAATTGAGGATTGCCCTTTGCTCAATTTTTTTTTTGAAAATGGAATTCAAACACTTACACAAAACGATACTTTGTATCTAAAAAAATCTTTATGTGGTTTTGCGGACGAAAAACCAAAGGTGTGCTGCCCCGTGAATACTTTACTAGAAAGTTCTATTTGTGGCATTGGTTATCAAAAGAAGATCATTGGAGGAAGAAAAACCGAAATTGATGAATTTCCTTGGATGGCATTATTAGAAAGAGAAAGATGTAGTCTTTGTGAAGAATTTTTTAATCTCTAGTTATTTTTTGATTGTTGTTACAGCTAATGGTACTAGAGAATTTGTTTGTGGAGGTGCTTTGATAAGTAATAAATATGTTTTAACGGCAGCACATTGTGCTGTTTTAAAATTGTAAGTAAAAATATTTTTACCTAATTCTAATTATGTTGTACCTATTTACAAATCAATTTATACAGAGTAAGTGTTCGTTTGGGCGAATACGATATTAAAAGTGATGTGGATTGTATAAAGGGTCTAAATGTTGATGACATAGATTGTGCACCACCGCCAATTAATATTCCTATTGAAGAAAAAATCATCCATGAACGTTATAACGTTCCTAGAAGTGTCAATGAATACAACGATATTGCCTTATTGAAATTAAAAGATTCAGTGAAATTTTCAGGTACTTAAGTAATTACTTTGCATTACGTTATTTACTTATTGCTGCTTTTCCCCATAGATTACATAAAACCTGTTTGTCTTCCAATCTTTCCAGAAAAAAGTTTTTACAAAAGTGCTAACTTCACCATCGCTGGTTGGGGAGAAACCGAGAACAAGACAATGAGCAACGTTAAACTAAAAGTTGAGGTAGCTAGATTTGATTTTAATTCCAAAGTATTTGTTATAGGTTTGCGCTGTTTTCAGCTACCTCTAAAAAATAGATTACATTGCCACGAGGCCTACAGCATATACAATTATAAATTAAATTTATCTGAAGGCCAGTTGTGCGTTGGTGGAACGAAAGGCAAAGATTCCTGCGTTGGGGACAGTGGAGGTCCTTTGATGAATGCCAACAGAAACAAAAATAACGACTTGGTATGGTATGTGGTAGGAATTGTGTCCTATGGGTCGAAGATGTGTGGGTCGGAAGACTTCCCAGGCATATATACAAATGTTTCAAATTTCGTGCCATGGATTCTTAGCAAAATAAAGCGTTAAAAATAACACCATTCTCAAAAATCTATAAATTTAAATAAACTAACCATTGAATAATGGCTTAAATATTCTTCCAAAAAATATAAAGCCTTAAGAAGCCTGCTGTTTCTGCTTTACTTAATTTTGTGGTAAAAACTATCACGAAGAATGATTTACAGGAAATTAACAATTTGAGCGTCCTTGATGTTTTAAATAAGTCATAATATGTACTACATTTTTGTTATGATTATGATTATTTAATAATAATATCCTAACATAAGCAAAATGAAAAAAAAAAAGAATTAGTCTAAGAGCCAGCGGTCGCCAGACCTTCGTCATTTTTTAAAAGCTGAAAATTTGTCAGCGCATACTTCCAACGATGGGCAAGTATGAAGTTTGGGTCATCGTGGCTTTGGGAGATAACAGGTAGCAAAGAAGTAGAAAAATGTTAACTTAAAATTATCAAATAAAAAAGCGTAATTTTTTTATATTTTGTTCGGAATAATATTAGAAATCACCTCATCCATTGCCAGACAATTAACTTCGTGGCAAACCCTAGTCAGACACCCTTAAACTTTAATAAATTGTAACTGTACTTACGTTATAGTGTAAAAGCTGAATTTTATACATGTTACTTGGGTAACTATTAGAAGATGTTTTCCCATTAGCCAGACAGTTTTGACAGTTCTAAGTGCTAAGTTTTAAGTAAAATAAATATGATTCAGTTTTAACAAAGTATCATCATGGGAGGCCTATAGCTACCCTATATGTTTGTCTGCCCGGGGGTAAACCTGTCGAAACTGTCTGGTTACTGAGGGAAAACATCTTCTAATAGTTGTCCAAGTAACATGTATAAAATTCAGCTTTTAAAACAGTTACAATTTATTAAAGTTTAAGGGTGTCCGACAAGGGGTTGCCACTATATTAAGTGTCTGGCAATGGATGAGGTGATTTCTAATATTATTCCAAAGGAAATATAAAAAAAAATACGCTTTTTTATTTGATAATTTTAAGTTAACATTTTTTACTTCTTTGCTACCTGTTATCTCCCAAAGCCACGACGACCCAAACTTCATACTTGCCCATCGTTTCTACATATGTTGGTAGTATGCGCTGACAAATTTTCAGCTTTTATAAAATGACGAAGGTCTGGCGACCGCAGGCTCTTGCTCTAAATTGTTTTTTTTTACTGACTGTACCTATATAAATAAATAAGTATGTTTTATACATACAGGGTGAATATAAAGTATGGAACCAAGCGGTTTTATTTTTAATCATTTGTCTCCAGAAAATAATAATTAATATAAATTAAAGTAATATAAAAAATCTGATCGTATTTTCAGAACAAAATTTTGTTTTGTTTTTGAGTTATGCGATTTTTTTTTGTCAAAATTGCAGTTTATGTGAAAAAAAATTTTTGAAAAAATTAAATATAAAGCAGGTAGTTGTAATCCTTAGAGTATAGCTTTTAAGAGAAAAATGATTTTATAGTGGGTTGCCATTTAAAAAAATATTTTTTTTTGTAGAACTCAAAAACAAAAGCAAATTTCGAAAAATTTTATTCTTGTTAAATCATCACATTCTTATAGTAGTTCATCACTCATCAATTAGTTTTTTCAAAAAATAAATAGTTTAAGCAAAAAACGTTTGGTTCCATACTATTTATTCACCTGGTAGTTACTTTGATACTACTTAGAAACAAAGATTTATATAACTGGTGTTTATTTCAATTTGGCGTCAACAATCACCGTACTAAAAGTTAGTAATCTGACATTTGTCTACGACGCCAAATTTAAATAAAGACCCGTTGTTTTTCTTAATTTTTAGGATTCACATATGGGAAAGTTTGCATACGAATGTGTTTCTTTGAAAGGAAGTAGAGAACAATAATTTTCATGGTGCAAAAAGAAATTAGGACTTACTTCTTTAAACATTGAACATCAGTTGTACGAGTACAACTTTCAAAAATGAAACTCATAAAGTTCTCGGAGCAACTATACATACTCGTATGTTCATTCATAGCTGGTACTAGACACTCCGATATTTTTCATTGCAAAATTTAACAAATACCATAAATAATAATATCATAACATATAAAATCTGATGTTAATGCAAATAAAATACAATATTGTATTTGCATTAATATAGGATTTTGGCAGCTTATCATTGTATAAAATTTAGAATCAATGATAAATAATGTTGTTATTTCAAATTTAGTTAATTAGTTAGACAAGGAATTTAAACCTATGATCTTAGTGACGTCAAACGGGTGTTTATGATGTGATATTTTCTTATTAAACTTATAACCCTGTTATTTATAACTATTGATACATTACACAACTACAACATACAGGGTGCGCCAGAACTCGCGCCTCAGGGAAAATTTAAGATAGCAGGAACATGAAAAAAATGTTAAAAAAATTCTATCTGTCAAACATTTATTTTTTGACATTTGACATTTTTTTGTATCTATTTAATTATACTGATGATCTTGTATATGTTTTTTTACAATTATTTAGTAAAGGGACAAACATTTTGACAATAAAAACCACAAACATTGAACAGAGTTATAATTTAGGATACAGTTTCCTTGTTTCCTTTGAATAGCCTATAGCAAAAAAACCTTGAAAATCATTTTTCCAATAGAAATAAATAGAGTCAAAGTGCAAACTTTAAACCCTCATAACTTCGAAATTTTTATAGATAAATTTTTTTTAACATTTTTTCCATGTTCCTGGTATCTTACCTTATATGGCATTTTTCTCTGGGGCGTCAGTTCTGGCGCATCCTGTATATTTAAAAGCAGGTGGTACTTCCCAAATAATTATGTAAATCGCAAAGAATGACGTTCTCAATTAAATGTAGAGTTACGCAGGTCAGTAACCATAAACAACAAAATACTCCTCATATGCGCTATGTTATCCTTGACTGATTTGCGGTGTGTGCTGGTAATTCGAGAAGTGGATTTTCCTGTCTTTCATATACATACTATAAAACCAAGATCGTGGAAGCACATTTCCTAGCATGTAACTGAGTGAAGCTGTTGTAAATAATTTGTTTATAATGTTTCTAAAGTTCTTCGCAGTGTTACTGTTTGCATTACACATAAATCCTCTAAATGGCGGTAAGTAATAAGTTTTTCTCTTTAATAAATCGCAATTACACCAAGTTAATTGCAGGAATTATTCCAAACTCTGACATTGCGAAAAGTAATTTATTACCAGATCCTTCAGCCTGTGGAGTTTTTGTGGAAGAAAAAATTTTTGGTGGAAATAGAACTGAATTAGATGAATTTCCTTGGGCAGTATTACTCGAATATTATAGTATGGATATTGTAATTTACCCAAGGGCAAACAGTTTTAATATGTTTTTTTAGGGTCTGGTAAAAAGGAATTTGACTGTGGAGGTTTTCTTATCAATAATAGATATGTAGTCACAGCCGCACATTGTATTGATGACGAATTGTACGCACCTATTTTTTAATTTTAGACAATATTTAAATAATTGCAATTTTAGAAAAAGTGTTCGTCTAGGCGAATGGGATTTGAATACTAATCCTGACTGTTCTGCTGTTGATAATTGTGCACCACCTGTTGTTGATATTCCCGTAGAAGAGAAACTCACTTACAAGGATAATAATTCAGATGTAACTTCTCGCCACGACATTGCTCTTATAAGATTAAAACACGAAGTTGTGTATTCAGGTAAGTAATTACATTTTCGCAAATTTAAAATATTACAACCATTTTCTCAATCAATTATTGCAGACTTTATTAAACCAATTTGCCTTCCAAATACCATTGACGAAATTACCAAGTCTTACGTTGGCCAAAAACTTATCGTGACTGGTTGGGGAAAAACTGAAACAAGTAAAAATAGTAACATCAAACTCAAAGTCAAAGTCGGTTCAGTTCTGCCACGTAAAATTCATGAGAATACAGTTTTTGATCATTCTAGGTTCCCGTTAAAAAATTATCTGAATGTGAACTTGGATTTAAAAATGCATATAACATTGACATAAGTTTAAATGAATATGAAATATGTGCGGGAGGAGAAAAAGGAAAAGATTCATGCTTCGGTGATAGTGGAGGGCCTTTAATGACACTAAGAAGAGATAAAAGCAACGACCCAAGATATGTTGCTGTTGGCGTAGTATCTAATGGACCAGCCAAATGTGGTTCAGAAAATCAACCGGCAGTTTATGTCAGAGTTGTTAAATATGTTTCTTGGATTATTAATAATTTAAAACCTTAAAACTAAGTTGTATTTGTAAAAGATACTAAAGCCATTAAAAGTCTGCAGCTTTTATTTAAATAAATATATATTTTTTTATAATCGCTATAGAGTTAAACTGCAGGTACCCACTCTCTCGTTTAGGAATCGCTATCATCCCGCACTTGTTATAAAAATAACTATTTGAAAGTTCTCATTCAACAGTTTTATCACATTTTTTATAGACTGTAATAAATCACAAATACTTACATTCAGTAATAGTTATAAGTAAGTTATTTATTTTTTGCAAATGTGTAAACACCACAAGAAGACTAATAATTTGCAATCAATCTGTAATCAATAAATACTATTTTTTAATGAACTTGAACATGATGTAAGTATCCTACATTTATTAGTCAAAAGCATGTTGTTACAAACAGAGTTGTTTTTAAATTTTTCTCAAGGTGTGTTTTCAACTAAAGAAATATTAAACATGTATAGTAATTAACCTTTAATTATCATAAAAATTAATGTGTCGAAAAATGTAACAATCTGCAGACAATATAAGTACCAGTCTCATAGCTATTGAGACAATAAGAATTTTAAACTATAAAACTTGTGTTGTTAAATTTTTTTCCAACACTAATATTGTGTCAGAAACTTTACAAGATTCAGAATTTATTATAAAGAAATAAGTCAAAATAATATCAAAATTGAAAAAATGACAAGATAATATTTGCTCTAATGTGAGTGAAAACAACATTATCGTTCTGCAGTTTTCACATATGCAAGTTCCTAATTAATAAAATGCATTGAGCTTGTCTAAAAGAAGTAGTCCGTTATAAGTAGTAAAAATTAGTCTTCTGAATTCATTTCAACGAACCTACTCAGTTTCTCGAAAAAGAATTACGGCATCGATATATCGTGATCCAAGAATTCATTGACATTCTACAAAATGATGTTGTCGTAAATCACAACTGGTCGTCATTTGTAACTTTTAATATATTTATTGGACCCTTGGGTGTTATGCGACTTTTTCCTCGAGGTTTGTGTGGACGTAATTAGACCTATTGACATTCTAACGATCCTGCAGCACATGTTACAAGCTTCTCGAACACCACATTAAAAATAGTCGCGTTTTTCTGTTGCTGGAACTCTGAGATTTCTGTGAACTCAAAGATTAATTTCAAGTTGCAATAGGTACGTTACTTTACACGTGGTTTTTGCAACAACTCTGAGCAATGTATAAAACGTAATAATTATAATTAAGTTTTCTTGAGTAGTTCATAAAAGCAGAATTGCAAACAGTTACTTTTTTATTTTTTACATTGAATGTCTGTGACAAATTTCATGTTGTATTTATTTTTAAAAACTAGTCCATTTACATTACCGTAAAGCGTAGTATTGGTTGCCTACATTTCTAACTATTATATTATTGTTTCTTCTGTTAGCTAAATTTTATTTATCATAAATTATTAAAATGAAAAGTGATAACTAATAACTATTACTCGTAATTAGAAATCAAATTTTAAAATATGTTTTACTTTTTTTTGTAAAAAAAATACAGACGCCCCAACCCATGACTTATTCATTTTTTTTAAATATTAATATAATGACAATACTTCTTTGATTAAAGTTAAAAAGTTTTTTGTTATTAGTCGTTTGGTTGTCTTACATAAAATGAATAAAAATTTTCAATTCTTTCCACAGCCTACTTTATTTAATTTATCACTCACTATTGCGTTTAGGTAGTTGTTAGTGAAAAATAATAATTAATAAGACTTTTGAAAGACAATTTAACAAGAAGTCCAAAAACAATAAAATATACAGGCTGTTTCATTAAAAAAACTGAAATTGATATCAATTCCGATAAAACTGGAAGCAATATTGATTGAGTATCTCCAAAAAATAGATGTCAATAGACTGTGCAACTTTGTCCAAGAAGAAGGTATATCTTTAAAAATAATATCTTTAAAAATAATAGAGATATGGGTTGGGGTGTTTTTTATAATTCGGCCAGTATGTACAGAGTGAATTAAAAAATGTAGTTAACTGTTTTTTAATACAAATATTTTTATTATCTTAAATTCAGGATTTAAGTGATGTTATAAAAACAGTATCCATATTTCGAAAAAATTAATATTAAAAATTCAAAAGCAGTTTATTTTATTTATTGTAAATTAGATTCAAGAAGCTAGGTACCCAAATTCAATAAGGAGCTGCAAAATTCGAAGACCGGTCTAACAATTCGAGATAAGAAGTTCAGCAATTAAGACTATCACATAATTCATTGGTTTCTAATTAAAAAATCCAATGTTAATTAAGAAAGCAATTAAAAAAGCAATGGCGCGTGCTGACAAAAAAAGTAGCTTATGTAACGGCGACAATGGTCATGGGCAGGCCCACGTATCCAATTAAATCCGAAAACGGGATAAAGAAGAGAACTGAAGAAAAAACTCGCTGTGAAGCGCCTACACTGCCGATAAACGATATGTCATTTGGGCTACTGGTTTTTAGAGAACGGATCGATCACAAATTCTCGCATTCCAACCATTACCACATCCCTTCGTGTGCATGCTTTGATCACCTTGAACCACTTATAAAAAAACCGTAACACGTAGTTATTGGCTCACTTTATGAGCAAAGTGACATTATCGGATTATAATAATGGCCGACGTCGACTTAACTGTAACAAATTATTATTGTGTGGCATTTTGTAGCAAGCTATTAGTAAGCTTTTTATTTTATTGCTCAGGTTTGGTGCATTTGGCACATTCGAACCAGTAAATTGTATTACTAATGTAAAAGTATTAAAAGCTCACTTATGTTTTGAAAATTTTAAAGTAACTTTTTTAAACTATGGAATTTGGTTGAAAACTTAAATTCCTATTGAAATACCTAACTACACATACCTATTAGGTACATATATTTCAGAGTGATACATGTATATGTATATTGTGTGAAAAACGTATGTCATTATATCTTATATCAAAAGCCTGTTCAATAAGTAATTATGATGTTAGCTGCTTTGTACAAAAAAAAATGTTTAGAAACAAAAAATGTAGGTATGTAAAAGGATTAAGTCTATTTGAATAGATAAAACAAGTTGTAGCAGTAAAAGTAAAAACCTTAAAACTTACAACTGTGTTTTTATTATCATAATTAGTAATTAGCAAGAAAAGCAATGGTACTGAAGAATTTTTAAAAATTCAACATTTTTATAAAAAGTATTATAATTATGTTTACTTCGATTCTTCATAAAGTGATATTATTATGTAGTGGTTAACCTATATTTATATTTTTAAGGTCTCTTGTGTAATATTTATCTGAAGAACAGAGTTAGTTTCAAATTATATATCTTAGAAGTAATTATCAAAAATTGAGTAATCAAGAATCAAGGATTACTATAAGTGTAACTACATTTACGTGGCATGTAGTAAGCATGAAAAAAAATAATTTCACACCTTAATTACATTTAGAAAAAGTCTCAGGTTACTAAAAGTCGCTTTTCACTATAATTATTAGGTTTAAATAAAGTTATTAGATCTTTTTAAGAAAAAAAGAGAAGACTATTATTATTATTATAATTATTTACAAACGAGTTTTGTTTAAAATATCATTTAACTAAAAAAAATTGTAAAGCTTATAGGTAATTATAATTTTAAATAATGAAAAACATTCATTGCAAACATTTGTTCAGAATTCTGCGTCTAGAATATTTTTGAAACTGACTTTAAATTTTGAATTTTTCATGTTCTCAATACGCTTTGATTCAGTTTACTACTTTCAATATTAACTGAGACACGCTAGATAGAGAAACAAATAGACCTCACAAAATTTTATTTAAAAAATGGCAAATTTTTATTCAATTATTATTATTATTCAGTTATCTAGCTTTACAGGTAACGAATTTTGGTGTTATCTTTTTTAAGAAAATGGGTAGATTGTCACAGAAATAAGGATAAATAAATTTTCTCATCAGGTGCGTTTCCTTCTTTTGTTTTGGATTTCGTATTGTTGATGATGATGTTGGCTTTCGGCATATGTTGCCATGCAGCCACAGAACAGATCGGGAAATTTCGTGTTCAATAGACAATAACTAACATTACAGTTGTCCCAAAATAACTTGCGAAGAGTAATGGTAGTTGCATCGAGAATTTAATCAGGCTCATTCGTGGAGGGAGAAGTGGTGAGTTTCTCCCTCCACGGGCTCATTATTCCTCGTGAATCACCTTGTATATACGGATTATTACGGATACAAAGTATTTTTACTTATTACAATAATAGAGTTAAACAAAGCATCTCAAAACAGCGATTTTGCTTTTATTTAGTGGCACATACATATACAAATCTTAAACATCTATTGTTAGAAACAGCAACATCGACTTTTTAATAGAATCCGGAATCCATCTCTCGTTTCGCCTGATTTGTATAAAGGACGTCACTAACGCAAACAACTAACTATATTGAAAAAACAATAAACAACCCGCCCCGTAAATCACTGTAGTAAAGATAATCTGCGTCCTTAACAATTTATTTAGAGCACCTTCGAATTCTTTCTCTGAATATCAACATAACGCAAAGTTAAATTAAACATCGATTTAATGCATACAGCCAAACAGGTTAATCTGATTCCTCACGAAAATTTATTGTAATTTTATTCCGAATTAAAAAATCAAAGCATATAGTAGTAGATACCTACATTCTCCAACAATAGGGCGCCTGTGACATTTATGGCAGTTTGTTTTGAATGGTTTTTACACCTTTTTAAGCGCTGCTAAACAAAATCCGACTTGATCCTTTACAAAATGCGACTCGCGAGAATCTTTTGAGTAGTTTACCTGATTTTATGGATACACAGAGGCTGACCTTTGCCAAGAATAAACAATTACAATAGTGGATAAAGATGCTATAATGATGACAAATTGTTTAGTTTGTTAATCTTGTAAATAGTTTATATTGTTGTTACTAGACGGTTACTAAAGTCTTATAGTTGAAAGATAATTCATTGATTTTAATGGCTTCATAAATCATACTTAACCAGTTGAGAATATTTCTGTAAATTATTGTTACTATTGGTAGGCTTCATGTACACTGTGACAAAATCAAATATTTTGCAATGTATTTTAATATATTGAAAGGAAAAATACATGAAAAATATTGTTTTTACAAAGAAAATATCTTTCATTATTATTTTTATAAATAAAAACTTTAGTTTTTAGGAGGTTGTAGAACTTAGCTTGTATCTCACAAATATATAATATACATAGGTATGTATATTTAATAACTTATTAGTAATAACAAAATAACCAGAGATGAACCAAAAACACTTATTTAATTGTACAGTTTTGTTCGAAATTTCATTGTATAAACTTGAATTTAGTGCTTTTTCAGACTACAGCAGACAAAGTTTTTAGCTGTAGAAAAGTTTGAAGTTCTATTGCTTCAAAATTGAGGTTTGTATTTTTAATGTATTTAGGATTAAAAGCAAGTAAAAGCAATTTTGATGTAGGCACAATGTTTACATTATTATTATTAATTTAATAGTACTTTAATTTTATAGTACCTACCTATTTCGAAGAATATGCTTTATTATTTTGAAATTTATTATCAATGATGAATGACCTATTTTTGTTTTCAAAAAGTAAATTTTAAAACAGCTTGGAATAATTGATGTTTTATTTTATAAATACAACATTCAATATTTGAAAAAAAAAATATACCTCACGGTGAAATAAAGCTTAGTCAATATTGTAAAACAACATTCGAGTCTTGCCGAATTATCAACACGTTTCATATTGTTATGATTGCCAAAAATAGAAAAATGTGATATCTTAATATGGACCATACTTACTTCATTAAAGAATATCAAACTATGTATGTTCTAACTCAGTCACATAATGAATTAGAAAAATACGAATCTGAATTTCCCAGCCTACAATTCTTTAATGAATGAAAAATATGGTACATACCTTGAACTATAATCCAAATTTTGAAAACAAATTATCGGATGCACACACTGACGTCAACGTAAACCGTCCCGAAACGAGGTGAAGATCTGATCACATGACACATGTCAACTTTCGTTTTGACAAGGGCGAAGCACTGCCACTCTACCAAGACCTTGAGTATCTTGAGGAAAAAAACACTTGGAAGTGGTGCAAATTAACTCTCGCTTCCCACCCCATTTTGGGCTAAGTGAGTGGCACCGGCCTACTGCGATGTCTACCTCTTGCCAGTTCAACGCTGATTAAGAGTAGAAGAACCATCTCGTGGCTTAGACCCGGTTCTAGCATCTTTGAGTAGTTTTTTTGTGGCCGTCCGCACGCGTCTTCTTGGTGTGACCGTTGGTGTGATTGTTGTGTCTTTTTTTAATGCGTGTGAGTGAAAATGGAAGAGGCGAGTGGGCCGCGTCCACCTGGCGTCGAGACGCTCGATGACGCCTCAGTTGGCGGAAAGACGGCCGAGCGTCTTGCCGTTCGCAGGAAGTCGTTTGTGCCTATGTCCAGCATGGAGGAAGAGAACCTGAGGGAGAGGCTGCATCAGGCGCAACTCAAACAGTGCTCGCAGATCGTCTGCGCCGAACAAAAGTACACGAGGGACACCTTCAGGAGGCTGTTTCAGGGCAAGGTAGGACGAAGGCGAAAGTGAAATGACGCATTGGAAGATCTCAACGATCGAATAAATTCATAACTATAAAGATTCGGTTTTGATAACTGAAATCAGCTATGCAAATTGATTATTTAAATATTCATATTTTCTATTAATTTATTCAGAGTTTATGTGACTGCTTTTAATATTACTTATTTAAGGAGATGCTCGTACTCAACTTTATATAAATTTTTGTGATTAATTGCATTCTGATTATACCGAAACTTCAACTTGATTCATTTACTACAGATTTAAAAAATTGCAGAGATAGCTCAGTTGTTCAGCTTTATTCTTATTATAATTATTATTATTAACATCAACGTATCACTACATAGTTAAATCTTGCTCCACCTGTTTGTTTATTTATTGCTTGTTATTTGTTTATTTCGCTTAGGTCGGTAAATATCAAGAAAAAAGTCATCTCAAGACATCAAATTTTATCTTGATGTTGATTTGTAATGTAATAGTTTGTCATAAATTTATGTAAGTTTGGGTTATTCTTTTATTACTGTCTTATTTAGCAAAAAACACATTTTTTATAAGCTGACAGGAGAGATTTTCTAAATCTATTCAAAATTTAACAAAATTTTAATCGTAAAGGGAAGTTGAGGTCAATTATGGAGATATTCGTTATTATTTCAAATATTTATACAGTGGAACCTTGGCTCTCTGATTTGGATGAGACTCACTCGTACTACCTTTTCAGCCGCCTCACAAAGGGTTTTCAAATAAAAATTCAAAAAACCCAGTAAGAAAAAATGTTGTACAAACATTTCTGTTATTAGCGCTGAACCTGGGTTTTAGCTTTCGATTATTTATGGAACGCTGTGCATATTCATTTTGTTCATAAAATTTGCGGTAAACTGTTTACGATAGAATTGAAAAAAAGAAAAAAATCAATTTTATTTTCTGAATTGTATTAAATATAAGTTGTACCTTAAAGATTTTAGTTTTGAAATAGAATATATTAAAATTAAAATTTGTTTTTATAATTGTAGTGTTTAAACAAATTGAAAAGAACTACATATACATATTCTTAACCAATCAAATTAAAATTCTGCAAATGTTTTTTTAATCTTTCAATAAAAATCTATTTTTTTCTTCTATAGGATCTTATCAATGCTTTTCTTCTTGATTGAGTGGCTCAGAAGTTCTTTATTTGCATCTTTAATTTGAGTTTAATTTTTCTTTTTAAAATTATGCAGTAATTGTAATGTTTATATGAAGAATTCAAAGGTAATAATTTAAAATTTTTAATTTTAAATCATTTAATTTCCCATGTTATATGTTTCTAAATAGATTAAACCAAATTATTGTCTCATGCATTATTTACAAGCAGCGCCGAATTCTCGTCATAATTAAACATAAATAACTTCTGACATGAATTGTTGTTTAATAAATTAATAATCGACCCAAACACCTTTCGTGTTCGACTTTTTGTCCATCCGGAAATTACAATATTCATGAGATACTAACAACATATCTCTAATACTCGATTGCTATTGAATATTCTTCACCAATTTACCGTAATTTCTGTAATACACGAATTAAACGTTTTCAGTGTTACACACATGCTGGAATTTTTCAGCGTCTAGTTACCGGATCCTCGTCCGATTAGCATAAAACTGAAAGTGACATTAACACTGATTATTTAAAGCTTCATTGTACATCAGACTTCATGAATATTCGATTGTTGAAGAACACGCGGATGTTTCACGCTTTGATCATCCATTATTTATAATTGGCTATTTTTCGTGATTTCAGTGTTGAATTTGATTGATTAATGACAATTTTTCATCTCCTGTGGTGAGCGATGCGCCAGTGCATGTCGGACTCGTTCGAGATGCGATTTATTCGCAACAATTTGTAATTGCCGTCAAAATCATTATTCACGCAGATACACTTCTGAAAGAAAAGCAAATTAATTTATCATGCGCAAACATCCCATCCCGTTAAAAAGCGAAACAATCAAGTAAATTATGAGCCAGTTTGACTGAAGCTGGGTGATTCAAATCGACGAAAATAGTTGGCAAAAACAATGAGACTGTGGTATTTATCTCGGCGCCACTCTGCGTAATTTAATTATTTTACATATTCATTTAGAGGCAAGATTTCACAAAAAGAGTAACGTAATTTAAATGAAAAGTCTGCGTTTTTAATAGGTTATTTTTTCCAATACTTTAGAATAGATGAAATTACAAAATTTAGTACAGCTGACAACTAAAAGGATTCAAAGATCAAATGTCGAAATTTTTAATCAGCGGCGTTCTGAACTAGAGGGGTAAGAGTAAAAAAGAAACATTTTAAATCTTAATACTCTTTGTAACATAACGAAACCCTCTGTTTTGCTCTACAATGCTGCCTAAACGGTCTATTTCGATTTAACATTGAATGATTGCAACAACGCTTGTTTTTTTTAAAGATTTATATTGAAATTGCTGGAATTCTTTACTAATACTTGTTAATCGCAATTGGTTTTCATTAAAGTTATCTTTCATCTTAGTAATTTTCATTTATTCTAAGTTTTATTTAACATTAGAATTGAGCAATTTAAACGTGATCTCCGCTTTAACCACTTCGAGCTCTGCATATAGTCGAGGTCAGCTTTGAAACCGTCCCTGTCATTCGGCAATAACAACTCGTTTAAAACTCCAACCTAAATTTGTCGCCGTTATCTCTGAGTTAAAATCACACTCATTAATACTGTAACTGCTGTAAATGCATTTAAAAATTCTCCATCAGACATAATCTTAAAGCCTGCGACTAATTGTTATGAAACATCTCCGTTTTTATGGTACTTCTCTGATTCGTCTTTAATATTTTGGTATACTTGCACATTTTTCAGGTTCAGGTTTACTGAATTGTATTTGCGATTATGAAAGCGATCGATTTCTAACCGAAACCTGAAAATCTTGAAAACATTACACAACTTCATCAGTACAATTATTATATGCAGGCACTCATTAAATCTTTAATTAATTAAGACGAACAAGTAGGTAAATTTACGTGCGCGGTCTTCTTCAAGTATCCGACTGACGTGTTATTATTTATTTCTAATGTTTTATTCAAATATTGATAGAAAAAGCAAAATGCAATATTTACCTGCAATAAATCAAAGATCGTCATTTTTATTTCACAAACACACGAGAAGTGCAAAGTTGATGTGAAATCAATGTCCAAAGTAGAACATTTGACATGAAATATTTGCAAAAGTAGGTGATCAAATTCTAAAACACTCCACTTTTTTCTAATATATTTAAACTTTTGTGTTGAGAAAACAGAAAACAGAGGAGAGTAGGTGTATATAAATATACAGATTTTTTTAACGCTAAGCTATAGAAAGTAAAAAAGGTTCTAATCCGTTACCTTGCCATGTACCACCGGTAATTAATTTGTTCTGGATATCGTACATTACGACCAGATCCAGTTTCAGAACATTATTCATTCTTTTTCTTCTGTTCATCTATCATATGTTCTAGATAAGTATTATTCCATTTCTTTTTAAATATCGACCATAAGCTGCTTTTAAGCTGAATTTATAGTAGTGATAAAGGCCATTTTTACTCCCGCAGTTAACAAACTAATAATCACTTAAATTTAAGTGTCGTTTATAATTTGATTATATGTTATCCGCTTGACAAATTGGCACAGTTTAATTGTCATTTAAACTTAATTTACACTATTTACCGTACGAATGCTTGTTAGAATTTTGACACCTTCCGATTTGCTAAGTTTAAGTATATCTTGGTTACAAGAAAAAATTTTCAGTCCAGTAGTTTACATGCAACGTGTTTTCTTTCAGTGCAAAGTTAAATTTAGTTTTATTTTCTTTTAAATTTGTGTATAAAGAACGGATATCTAAAAGTAATTTGTTTTTTTAATGAGAATGCCAATAGTAAATTCAATCATAAGAATCATTTCTAGTAATAATGTTGTCAGATTAATTGTTTTATTTATTTTAATTAAAAGCATGGGAAAAATCTTCGTATTGGTATTTTTTTAAAATTACAATGATTACAATGTGTTAATATTTTAACCAAATAAAATTCTTTATGCAAGTTTCACTTAAAAAAAACAAATAAAGTTCGTAACTATGAACTAGAGGGTTACTTTAGCTTAAATTAAAAGTTACTATTTGAGAGTACATAGTTGAAAAATTCATAATAAATACCAGCACCGAAATAAAATTATGAGAGTCACAGAAATGGTGCGTGACTGTAGGGAAAGCCAAGTTTTAAAATAATGCTTATTAAACTTAAAAGTTTCTCACATAAAAACTTGAAAAATGTAACTAGTAAAGTGGTCGCAAGAAATCGAGTGAATTTTTATCACTTTTCATGATTTTCATGATCTTGTTTGTTCATGTTTATTTAATGAAATCTTATAAAAATTGAAAACTAAGTATGTACTTCATGGTGAAGGTAGGTCATCAAATAACAGACTTAAAGAATGTGGGATTCAAATATAAGTACGTAGTTTTTAATTTTAAAATAAACATATGTTCAATCAGAATCAAAATTGGACAATGTGTCGACAGCTAGCACCCGGCTTTTCATATCAAAATTTGAACGAGAAGGCCATAAAGTTTATTATTACACGTCAAATTGACAACCGCAGAAACATCTTCATCACATTTCAGATGCCTTAACAAGCGAATTATAATTCCAAAACATGCACGCCCTTCTTGCTGTTATTACTTTACATGCAGAGGTCGCAATCCGCAATTTGGAAAGCATGCGTTTAATAACAGGGCCGTGTGGAAAAAACCACAGACTCCTAGATAAGGATCAATCCTGAAATATTGACCATTGCCTCGAGTCGCAATTATCCACGGCCTCCTGAATAAAATAAAAAAGGGCGTAGCCGGTGCATTTGTCACAGAGACCACCCGTGGCAGCCCCACGCCATAAACCAAACCCGCTCCTTTATCGCCGAAAATCGCAACAGCCAACCGGCAAAAAACGAAATTCACTGAGTGCGAATTTTTTCTTCCATCGGCGGCGCGCCGCACAAAAGATCCTTTTAAAATCGCGTTTTTATTTGTGCGTACGTCATAATCATAAAAGTTCGTTGTCCAACAGCGCCTTGAAAATTTTCTCCGCGATTGTTTTTTCGATAATAAATTCGCCCAATTTATATCTCCGTAAACTCAACCTCCAGTTTAAATAAACTTCATGTATTTTCGATTCTGTTGATATAAATGATCCGATTTTCCATCGGATTGTTTCCCCTTAAATTTCTATTTTTATCGGCCAACTACACTTAACGATTTAGTGCTAGACGATAAAGATAATAATCTTTATTTTTACGTTGGCGTTTTCGATCAGATTTTTGCCAAATGTGGACAAGCATACAACACACAATTGTCAACTGTAGACAGACGATAAATTTCCCAGATCTCACACGATAAAACCATCTACGGTGAACAATTTTTCTTTATTGGAAACTCTTTATTTTAAAATGTTTCTAGACGTGTCAGTAATAAAGCCATGAGATGGACATTTCTGTCGTTGCCAACTTCACGTCTTGCGGGAGATGAAAGATGTGTATCTGTGCGATTCTATCATAAGTCAGTCTCTACTTTTTTCACACATATTATGTTATTGGCAGCGTTGTAAAATCGTAAAGATGCCGACGATACAAACATTTTTTGCAATTATATCTTTATTTGTTATAACGTCAAGATATCAATTATGTAATAATTAGCTCTTCTTGACCTTCTCTTCACAGCTCCCTTTACTCTCGCGTCATGATGTTGATGGGAGATAATTAAAATAATTGGTGAAGCTCTATGTACGAGCAAATGTTAGAAAGGATGGCGATTACAATAAACACTCCTTCAAAGATTTTTTTTGCTTTTGATAAATTATTGTAAATAAATTAATTTTAAATGACTTTCTAACTAGAAAGGAATTGAATTGAAGTCTTTAATCAGAAATAAACGTTGTTCTCAAGATTATTTACAAAGACAACACTTTGCTAAAGCGTGTTATCACTCATCAAGTCATCACCATACTGTATTGACAATGTTCAGATCTAAGAAAAAAAACCGAATGCTTAACGAAAATTATGTTAATTTAATTCATAAAGTATTGTCCAAAACCATGTACACACTAAAATTATTTTAACTAGATTGCCTATAAAACTCAACTAGAGTGGAACTCCTGGAAATTTCAGTTGAAAATCTAGTTTAATATAAACAACTATATTTCTAGTTAACCCTTTTAACAGAATTTCTAGATGATTCAACTGAAATGAAGTCAAAATGTCACTGGAATATCTAGTAACTTTTGCGATCGGAATTTGTGCATAAGGAAACTATTTTCTGTTTAAAGTGACTAGAAACCGGTTAAGTAAATAAGTAATAATTCTAGTTAAGTTAAATGAAATCCATTTTAAAGTAGCAGTGTTTTCAGGTGATTTACCTAATATTTCCAGTTAGCATTAAACTAGTATTTCAGTTCTACTAAAACTAGAGTGGATAGGTTACATTAATAAAATTGTTACTATTTAGAGCAAAATTATATTTTTATTTATGAAAGTTACAAATAAGAAACATAAACAAAACACAAATACAAATCTACAATTTTAACAAATTTTTGTAAAAACTTAAAACAACCCCTAATGGACGAACATTTTTGATTTTATATATAAACACTTCATAAAAAATACATACATAAAGAACATAAAAACATATACATACATAAAAAACGGACCATTTGACATTGTTAAGATCTTAAATAAAGTTATCTAGAAAATATTTTATTTTCACGTGATATCTCTTACATAACAGATAGAGGCATTAGAAACTATTACAGAAGGTATACTTACGCAAAGGTTTATTCCCATGAAGTTTTAATAAGTTTTCGAAATGGCAGTAAGGACACATGCAATTTTCATTTGCGTGGTCGGCCATATGATGTAGAATATTCAGGTAGATATTTTTTTAAATATAAAGTAAAATATGTTAATTGCTACCAAACTACTAAAATGAGAGTTATTAATTGTCACACTATTAAAGTAAACTATGTACACGATGGTCTGATCACTGATCTGATAATATGGCGCCTGCTGCCACAATAATTTCTGCGTACTAGGTATGTTTTGTCTGTCTCTTTTAAGTCAAAAGTTACTAATAGTGGAGTAACTACACTTTTTTTTACCTACCTTTCTTGAGACACGTCTGGTTTATAAAATAACGGTGGCACAAATACACCAAACACCATCCGTTCGCACCGATAAATGATACGCAAACTGCGCAAACGCAAGTTTAACGGGGAATCCCTTGAAAACTAACTAGAAACTATTCAATTTTACTAGATATCCAGTCAAAATGGGACAGAACTGCACAATCAGTTAAATTTTAATGTGTATCTAGTTATTTAATTTTACAACTAACTTAATCTAGTCTAATTTTCTATTGTAACTGTTTTTTCAACTAGAATTTATTACAATTTCCTAAAACAACTAGAAAAACAGATAAAATCTTGATAACAGGTGTATCTAGTTCATTTTAACTGTATAATTTTTTAGTGTGTATGTACAGAAATTTTCCATTTAAGGTTTGGGCCTTAAAAAAATTATCTATTTAATAATAACATATAATTAAACGTTAATTTCGGGATATTATATTAATACATGTTTTTGCGTTTTTTTTTCGTTTTTGCATAAAGATCACTTATGTATTTAAAACGTAGTTTAGAAACGGCATAATTAAAGTTGCTAAGGATAGCACATACCTTTCACAGATTTTGAAAAACCTATAGAAATAAGATTTTTTCACCACAAAAAGCTTTATAGTGAAAATTATTGACAAGCAAAAGTAAGATTGCCAAGTGAATGAAATTAATTTATAATCAGCAGTAGTTGTTAGATCTACCTATGAAAAGTATAACATCAAAAATTAGTTAACATCACAAAGAATTTATTATTAGTTTTCAATGTTTGAGCGATAATGACATAATAATTGCATTTTATCACAAATATTCCTCTTATTGCATAATTAAATGTTTTGTCTAAATCACTTTTTTTAATAGTGGACCCAATTGACTTCGTTGTTGTCTCGGATCTTTGTTTTTGAAATCTTCATTCTTCGCTGCTGTTAAAAGGTCGCTTTGTACCAATTTCTAGTCCCTTTAAGGTAATTTATTTCGGCGTTGGATATTTACAGCTGTCTGTAGTGTCCCGTAATTGGCTCGCGTGATCCCCCAGCATTTCAACGAGACAAGATCAAGATCGACGAAGCGAATCCACCTGATGCGAATGCGAAATCGGCAAATTCACTAATGCGAATTTAAGACGGTCACTTGTGATTTAAATGTTGGGAAAAATTAATGAATCCTTAATGCATACGTTTTAGTCCTGCCGCTATGTACATACGTCTCAAATTTACGATCTTTTTCGAAATAAATTTCCATGCGGTGTTTGCACAGTGAAATTATTTAACATAATATTAATTTAAGAAACAGCCAGTTGATTTCATCGAATTAATCGGCGCACACGCAAGATATGCATAAAGAGCCACCGTCCAAGGATGACTTATTGCCAAATTAAGAGTCAGGTGCGAATGGGTCTGCGGCCGCTGGTACTGTGACCACGCCTTGGACCATAACTAGTATTGGATAATTAGCCGAAGGTGCTCCAAGTAGGTTAATTATTCATGTAGGCTGCTTTATCGGACGAGATATCCGAGATGTCCGTCCGGTAGCTCTACAAGGATAAACTCTAATGCTAGGTGATGATATTCATTACATTATAAATGTTAAATCATCATTAAAGGCTTAAGAGATCGGAGCTGAGCGGGTATCCCACTGAGCGATACAATTACTTTTCTAATGAAACGACCTGGAATCAGATCGAAACCGAGCATTTTCGTGAGCTGTAAGTCAAGAATGTAGACCTTTCAGCACCTAAACACAGTCATTAGACATGAGAGTCGTCGATAGGCGAAAAGCTAGCAGAAAGAGCAACTGGAGTGGCACTAGGGAGTGCTTCAAGATCTTTAATGAGTCAAAAAATCGGCGCCTTTTTCTGGCAACATGAAATTCAATTATAGATATACTAAAGATGCTCATAAATAAAAATCAAATTAAATTTAATAACAGGAAAAAACTTACTAATTTTAGTGGAATGGCTGAGAAGCTCGGAGAGGTTCATTATTAAAAATGGAAGGATTTATAAAAATTAACGGCGAAAAATTGTGTAAAAATATTTCTCCGCTGTTGGGGGTCCTATTATGAAGCATTTTAGTGAATTTTAGCGAGTATTACCTTGATGCTCTTACAAACTTGTTATTACAAAATCATACAATTTGAGTAATTCATTTTGTGACAGCGTTTTTAGTTAAAAAGAAGGTTAATATGGAAATGAGTACGGCGTACTATTTTTGTCAAAACTGTATTTAGATTTGTTTCGCGTTTTTTTTTTTTTAATAAAACATCATATAATTGATTTGTTTTTTAAAATGTTCGTAAATATCTATTAGGTGTTTTAAGAAAATATTATTTTCTTTATTTTTACTTTCTTATGAAGTGAAGTGTGTATGCGTAGAGACTGCAAACGAAGTCATTTTGGACAGTTATTGAAGTGGCAAATAATGCGACCTACTAACCTTCCCACTGACCTACCTCAATGTATTGTATTAGTACTTGTAATAGTTTTTTTGTTTTGTCTAAATTTATTCTATGCGTTTTATTTGAAGCTTTTTGAAAAAGTTATTATCTGACTTGAATTTTCTTTTAAATTTTATATTTTGTTAATATATTTATAAAATAATATATTTATATAAACGAAAGTAACAAAACACTAATACTGTGATTTCAAAAATGACAAGAGTGTTTATAATATTGGATAAATAACTTTTGATGTGATGAGACAAAACACCCAGTCTCCAACGCTGGAAATAACTACATTAAATAGAGATGTTTACAAAAAAACATTCATTGTTTACAAGATCGTAGGATGAAATATTTTGATAAGACATCTTAACATCAGTTTTACTTTTGCCAGAAAGTGAGATGTTACATTTTATCCTTGCGTGATTTCCGCGTGGGTACCCTTCATTAGCGCCAAACGAACCACGACAATCCTGTCATTAAGTCACCGATGGCATCGATAATTCACACTCATGTGAAATGGTTTTCGTGTATCCCTGGCATTTTGCAGATTTAATTCGCAACCGGCTCAAATTAAGATCTGTATTTTTGCACCAACATTTTACGGATAATCCTCAAAATGTGTTGATCCTGTCTCACCTTCGCGATAAATTAACACTGTTTATTGAAGAGGTGAAATCTGGTCGATAGCACCAACACCTTAAATTTCCAAGTTATTGCTCCCCTAGTGTCTTCAGATCCTACTGTGCGATGCTTGCACGAGATATCGCAGAATTTATGCTGTTGCTGCATCAGATTCGGGTATTGTTGGCCGCGTAATGGATTTGTCAGTCTGTCAAACTGTGAATGATATGTAAATTGTACCGACGAGGGTGACTACGCGATGGTATTTCGTCTCCTGGTCTCTTCATAGTCTTCAAAGTTTGTCTAGTCCGATGGTTGCAGCGCACAAAACCCGGTAGCTAATATTGAGCATAATGAGTTCCCACATTGCTGCGTGTCGTGTGGCAGATGAATGGCACAAAATAACACAGCGGTTGAAATGCCATTTATTCTTCATTATCGCTCATTAAGTTATTGACAAATGCCTCCCTATCGTTTAATAATAACATAATGATAGCTGTAACGCTATTTGCACTCGTTACCAGCAAGCAAATGTATATTACCTAATGCAATAATAGGAAAGGGACCAAGGTAGACCTCTGAGTGATTTCATACTTTTATGTTGTTTTTCTTGTATGCATCTTAGGAATGCTTTGTTTTGACGTAGTATGTAAGATTGTCCTTGGCTCAAATTTGGTATCACACATAAACTGGTTAATTTTGTTACTCTTTTGGTTTTTAGTTACTTCTATAACAGAGTGAGGTTGCTATTGTCAGCTGAAAATTTCTGATTTATTTTCATTCCAGGTAAAATGTTCTGTTGACTATATCTTTCAAGTAATTGAATACTTTTATAAACTATTCCAACTTTTTTCAAAATCGTGAAGTAACAAGACTTTTTAAATAAATACTTGTAAATATTTTTATTTTTGCAAGATGTATTACTATTTATTAACTTATCTACCTTCATTAGTAGAGAAACGGAAATGACCATTAAATAATAAAGCAAGGATTGATTGATGTGCAAGAATAGACAGACAATTATAATTTTTATTTAGTGTGTAACATTTTGTATTAAAATTTATTGTTATGGTTAACAAGCCGCAATGGCCGGAAAAAGAAAAAATAACCAAAAATAATAAATTTGAACCGACAAGATACGATCTCATAAAACATCGTACAAATGTCATTAATCCTAGTAATAGGCCACACCTTGTAGATGTGAACTAGTCATGATTTTTTAAATTCTTTTATTTTTATTTTTTTTAATTATTTTTTCTACTCGTATAAAACTTAAAATGCAGTATAATACGCCCTTTGAACAACGCAGTGTTTTTAATGAAGTCATTATAAAACCGCTACCACCACAATCCCACAACTCAATCGTCATTGCAATCACGTAGAGACCGATGATTGTCTTTCTTTTTTCTTTATATCGCATTGATTTGCATGGTTGGCAGCAGAAAAGAGACTTCCATTCATATTTGTCGGTCAAAACGGTGCACCGCCGGTGCTGATGCACGCTGAGCTTGTCTTGATTTATGTTGTATTGAAGAGGTAACACTGCAAGATAATGTGTGTTGGAAGATGTTGCTGCGCTTCCAATAACCGTCGTAATTACTTTCTTGTGACGTACTGTATCGATCTGTCAATATTTTGATTAATTACAAAAATTGACTAGATGTTGGTATTGTGGTAATACGTCTGCTGCTTCTAGTTGAATACCACATATGGTCATGCTGGCTGAACGGACCACAGAAATGCTGTAATTAACCTTATTATTTGAAGAAAGTCATTGTGGTTGTTATTATTTCTTTGAATTGCTTTAATGCTTGTAAGTGGTGGTTGATTGCGGTTTTATACTCAACATGATTTTTGTATTTATTGACAATGGACAGCCGGTCAATGGCTCATTCGAAGGTGTAGTAACTAGGACTACTGGAATAAGATAAGTGATGGTCAATTGCGTTGACTTTCACATCATAGAAATGTTTCATTAACATCTTCACAAGTCTTACTATTTCGCATCATCAGGAATAACTTTTCTTATGGAAAAAACTTTTGCTTTTAAAGCAACACAGATTTTTCATTTGAAAAAAAGTTTATTTAAATGTTTTAATCAATGATTTTTGTAGTCATTAATATAATAATAAGTAGCTGTAAATACATTAGAAAAAGTTTAAAGATTAGTCAGAAAAAATATCTTTACATTTTAGGAGCACAGCAGTGTATGTATGTATACATTGTTTAAAGTAGTAACAATGGTATTATAGCTTTCAGAAATTTGGCATCGAATTTATTATAAGGAGTAAGAAGGACTAGTGCCCTAATAAATCCAGGCAAATGAAACATTAAGATTTAAATGTGAATGATTTGGTGATACTTTATAGAATTTAAGTAATCCTGTAAATGATCTCTTAATTTGGTTCATTAATTTTTGTCTAATTATCAAACAAGTCGTTCATCGCGTGTCCGTTCTAGTTTCTATAGACAGAATGAGTTGTTTCAATTTATGGCTCTAGCTCTGCTGAAAATCAGATAAAGACGTAAGCCCACAGAATAACCGTTAATTTCGAATAAAATACTTCTCCGAATCGTAGGTTCTGTAAAACATCATGTCGGCGTGATTAAATGGCCAATTAAGCCGAAAAATACCGAACTGAACGTACAAGGACACAATTACGACTTCCTTGAGAATTATTGTAATTGGTCAAGTCTGGCCCTCGAATAAAAAATCGATTAAGCAGAATGAGTTTTAAATAGTTCAAGTTCATCCCCATTCTATACGTAACGTAAATAAACAGACTGTAATTATACAATTAGAGAAAACAGTCTGTAATTTATCTCCATTGCGCGGATGACCTTCCACAGGTTAGAAGGTGATTTGTTTAAGTAACACCGTGATGATGATTGGTAATTTACCACCAATGGACCGCTGATATTTGGTCAAACTGCGAGCATTACTCATTGTGAAAGTCGCAATCAGTGAAAAAATCCCTAATAGCTTGTCCACCATTCTGATAAGGATTTAATTGATTTTTTAACACGTGGAAATAATTAAATGTCAAATATTTACAAATTATTGCTCAATTAAAAATCGTGTTTGCCTAATATTTTATTTCCTCTGTTGGAAATGCTGACAACTAAATTATATAACTTGTCCGACATCACAACTCTAATTAGAATTCAATCTTTAATCGGATCGATTGCATCTCTTCGATTCTTCGAAACGTCCCAACGCTCACATTTTCAACAAACTCCTTATCGGGTGAGGATTCCAGTTAATTACGCCACTTTCTCAACAGAAAACTAAAGCAAAACACTTAAAAAACGCAATTAAAACTGGTGCGAACTTTCCGAGAAAATCTTAATTGCAACTATCGACGACTGTTAATTCCTTTAGAGACGTGATTGGAGTGAAATATTTCAAACAGTGTCAGTTTCTGAAATGTCGATGAGGTAATTCCAGAAGGAGTTACGTAATTTACCCAACGGTACCATTGAAATGTAATACCAAAATGGGTTGTGCTCGTGGAACAATTCTACTTTGCTTCCCTTCATTTCTTCCAATTCAGTAAATGTCTAATTAGTAATTACAGTCTTGATCTAAACAACCTTTACTGTATTATTGCTTTTGTTTTAAAGCTGCAAAACAAAATTCAAAAATCACAACAAAATAATCTAAACTGTAAATACACTAGCTAACATGATTTTTGCCAACATAAGCGTCGATTTTTGATGGGATTTTTAATGCAGAAATCAGATCTCAAACTAGATTTTTTTCAAGCGCAAAGATTTTATGTTTTTAGAATATTTCACTATGCAATAGAAGGCACAATAGTGATTCTTCTTCTTTGATCTTCTTGGTATGGAAACGATGAACAAAAACACGATTAGCCCGTTTAGCCCAGTTTTATTCTCACCTGAGGATGACCACTTTGTGGTTGTTTTAAATAAAAGTTTGGTGTGACGGGCTAATCGTGTTTTTGTTCACAATAGTGATGATAACTGAGATAGATATACAAGAATCACATTTTATTGTACAGCATTTAAACTTCATGCATGGATTAAAATATTTCAAAATTTAAATTGAAAGTTAAATTTAGAGATTTTTTATCAAAACTATTAATTTTTTGTTTATTTGAACAGCATGTACAGCATGTTCCATTTTTATTCTTACAAATTTAACCAGGTGATAGAATATTCAATTTTAAGATAAAAGTTTCCTAAAAACATATATCGAAAAATTTTATATAAGGGAGCCACATCCCCTGAAAGTAGTGCATCTTTTAATTGATTTTTTCCAATATTTCAGAAACCATCGTAGATAAAATTACAAAATTTTGTACAACTGATAACCTTTATACACCCAAATGAATTCAAAGATAAAATGTCGAAATTTTTATTCAGGGGCGTCTTAAACTAGGGGGTTTAGGGTAAAAAGTACCCTATAACTATTTTGGCGTTGGTTTTTGCCACTTTCAGACACAAAATTCTAAATTTTACAGTTTTTCACAAAAAAGAGCTCTCTTGCGTTTTTTCGATAAAACTTACCGATTTTAAGTACAATCAGTTTACAATTTGTCTTACAGACCATAAAGAGGATAAAAATTAAAAATTTAATTTGTTTCACTGTTTAAGAGACCCGTGATTAAAAATTTCGATAATTGATCTTTAAATCTGTTCAGGTGTTTAAAAGTAATTAGCTGTACCAACTCTTGTAATTTTATCTATTCTGCAATAGTGGGAAAACCCCATTAAAAACGCATCTCTTTTAGGGGGTGTAGCTCGCTTACGTAACATTTTTTGCTACATGTTCATAGGAAACTTTTGTCTTAGAATTAATTATTCTATCACCTGTTTAAGTTTGTAACAATAAAAACGGAACACCTGTATATTTGATTATAAAATATTCGAGTTACAGTAAAATTTTAGAAATTTTGTTTTTTCCTAAGTGAGTATATGCTGACTTTTTTGCTATAACTTTGTATAATTTTAATTATTCTTTTCATAATTTATTAAATGGATTTTAGTAAATTAATTTTTCTTAGAGTGAAGAACTTTTGTATACTTAATCTTCGGACTGGTTTGTTTTACATAAAAACAGAAAATACCAGATCATCCATTACAGAGATAAAAATAAATGTCCATTTCCAAAACGGTGCTACTTAAAATTGCTTCGACTCATTTAGTGCATTCTCTTTGCCCAATCGTGCTCAGCGATCGAACCATTTTAATTAGCGCCAATTAAGAGCGAAGTGTCCCACAAAAACGCAACGTTCGCGGAATCCGCGCCAGAAGGGAGGTCACCAAACGCACAAAACTAATTATGTAACACCTGTCGACGGTAAGAAGCTCTAACTAATGAATAAAAACGCCGCAGAATCAAATAACTTACCATACACGGTACTGGACAAGTTTCCAAATAAAAATCCTCAATAACAACACCGTTTGCATCACCATCGCGAGTTAGCCGGGTGGCCGATTCCGGGACCTCCGGGTGGTCCCCCGGAATCCGAAATTACATATTTGTTCAAAACATTTGTTAGAAGGCCTAATCATCTTCGCTGGATTTTTCGCCGGAAACCCGTAATTACTGTAATTGCGCGCGTTCGCTGTTTGAAAAAAGTGGTCGAAAAGTCGCGCTCATAACGAGCTCGGTATGGCCTTCACCTTGAAGAATGGCCATTGAGATTTATAGACATGGAATGACATGACACAGTGGTTTAAGCAATGTTCAAACGATGCAAAAAGTCGCATAGGCTGAGTGGACTTAATCGAGGGAAAAAGAAAACGATTTCTTGTAGTTCTTACGTAAATACTCGACGATCAGAGTGGCGTAACTTACAACGTTTTTCGAAACTTACAACTCATTGTGCCAAAACTAAAGCTACCAATATAACAATAAACATTTTAAAATGAAATGTAGATTTTTATTAAAACTACCAATCTATATCTTCTTAGATATTGGACTCGCTTGTTCACTTTGATAACATACTTAAATTTAAAAATGCAAGTAACAATAGCAAAAAACACGTAAAAAACTGAATTTTGTAATAAATTCTTGTCAAAAAAATTGGTTAATTATCAACAGAATATGATATTTCTATGAAAAAACTATTGTGTTTTTGTGAAATTATTTTTCTCATTAATTTGGGGCCCCTTTTGGCTTCATGACTATGTTGTTACGCCACTGGAAGATTGCGATGTAACTTAGAAAAAATTTGACATAAATTCGCTAGACGTTTACGATAACTTAATTATGATGTTCCGTTAAACTAGAAAAAGCTTGACTCATTTTAATATTGGGCATTAATCGGGCCATAAATTCTCAGTGACTGAATAATAAGAGACTTTTTCCAGGTCTTGTCAAAATACTTCAAATTTTGGCTCAGAGTTATTAATGATACTTTAATGTTAAAACTGTTAGCGTAGGCACTAATACATCTAATTATGTCGATTTAAAGGAGAACGAAGTTGTACAAGACAACAACGGTGTTAGACGTGTCAATAGTCTGGTTCTATAACCCGGAGGATTATGTTGCAATTTCAGGTGATAATCTGGTAATAAATTAACCAGATTGTATACTCGAGTTTGCGGTTCACGACTGGATGGGTAATTACTAATTATCAATTTAGTTTGCGAAAGACGCACACTTTAGGATAACCTAGCACTAGATAAATGATCAACTATATTATGGTGTTATTCTTGGAAATACCTTACAGGACATCCAACAGATATTGAGAAATTGATTTTTATTAATAGACGGGTTTTTTGATCTTTAGAATGTTAAAGCAAATGCCGAAAATATATAATTTGTTTAGTCACGAATACTTCTACGAAAGATAAGAGAAGAATCTCCAAATTTCTAATGGTTTTACATCGTTTAGTATACGTTTATAGAAATGATTCAAATAATTCATTTGAATCTTTGATTTTTTACTACCACAAATATTAAATTATATTTATGTAGTCTAATTAGCCCACTTCGAATTAGACAACTAAGTTAAACTTAAGATTTTCTTTGAAGTAATAAATACAAAAAAATCTAGAATTATTTTAGAGAGTTGTTTGAATAGTGTTTATGCTGTTCGTTGACGTCTCGTTATCTTTTTATACACAAGAGTTCGCTGAGTATTGCAGAAATAAGTGCTGTGAAATCAAATGGATCTAGACACACATTTCTAAATAATAATCAAGTGCGAACTCAGACCATTTATGGGAATATAATATTTTGCGGCTGACGAATAAACATGACAAAATCGATTTTAAATATTTCAAAGAATACCTACCTAACTGTAGTTTGTTATTTTTAAAGCACGAATGAAGCGATATTAAATTTTTTGGTGAAGACACTTTTTCAGTAAAGTAGATAGATGATATTTAATTTATATACCTAATTTCAAAATGTATGTTATGTTTCTTTTATTGAAATTGTTATTTTGATTCTTTGTTGCTGGAAAGTGTTGTATATAATTACGTCGAATTCAAAATTAAATTCAAAGTTATTTGGAAAGGGTGCACTTATTTCATTTTTTAAAACGTTTTGAAAAGTCCTTGCTTAAATTAAAGGAGCACTAATTTAATTGTTTAGTTATTCAAAGTCTGGTTGTACGACGACTCATTATAAGTATCTAGGTAGCGCTATTATACACCGTCGATAAATCTGAATAATCTTCCCAAATATTTTAATTCACACGAAATTGAAGAGACGAGGGGCGGACATTGAAGAAGCTATTAAGCGATAATGAAACCGTCCGAAATAAATAATGCCTGACTTCATATCTACCTGCAGTAAATGACCACAAATAAGTTGTAAAAGCCGCGGTAATACGAAGACAATTAAATCCGTAAACGACGGCCGTATTTTACGCAACCTCGCAATTCTCCAGATTACCATTTAGCAAACTAGATCATGCCAAATGGGTTTTGTGTTCCGATTCCAGTGGTGATAAATTGATACACAATCATTTAGGAGTATTCAAAGGCATTATTGTTAGACGATTGGCAGCTATCAGTTTCGTGGGTGGGCACAAGTCGAATTTTTGTACGAACCAGAATTTAACAATTTAATTTTCTTCTTTTAATCAAACTCTAAGGCAACAGTAATTAAAAAAGAAAATTTTATTAATTAATGGCAGGTAGACTGTGATGATGAATGTTTACAATCTATTGGTAATTGCTTGTCTGGTTGTAATTGTAGAGGCGATGCTATTAAATTACTATTTTTGTACAATCGTGAATGACTACTATCAGTATTTTATTAGATAGTAAAAATTAATGAATTGAAGAGTTTTGATCTAGCTATTATCGTTCGATTGTCACATGTTGTGTTTTCCTGAAGTGTCACTTTGAAGGCGAAACCCGTTCTAATTAGAAATAATTTATTGTAATTATTCGTATGGGAGCTATCGAGAATTTTTATTATCAAGCTAGTAACTTTAATAGCTTTTCAATTATTTTTAACCGCTGAAACTGGTGTTTCTTAATTAAATTCTTGAGTAAAAATGATTTAAAGGCCCACCCTTATATCTCATTAGTAATACGGATATCAATTTTAATTTTTTGCGTGCCAGTATAATTTCTCATTTACATCAGCTTGAATGTCTTGTTAATTCTTGGTTTCTTTTTTGTTTCAGGTAAGCTAAACGGCTGCAATTATGTCTTCTTCAATAAGGTATACATTAAGGCAAGCAAAGAGGAGGAATTTTTCTTTCATAAAGAACAACGTTTTAATTTAACCAAATTACGGTAATTACATAAAATCGAATTTGCATAGCTTAATTGATATCGAAAGTGCGATAAATCATCTCTGGGACGGTGATTTTTGCTTTAAGGAGTGGGTTCTTAATGTGTACCAATTAATCCAAAACGGATTATGTTTCGATACAAACTCCGATAAACTTCTAATTGCTAGGCCGAAAAATTTCTGGAGCGAAGAAAGTGGAATTCTTTCGTCTAGTCATCGGTTTGCATGATGCGCGCTGACGCAATGCTTACGATTTGGTTCGAAAAGGAGTCGGAGAGAAAGCAACCTCGTTATCAATGAAATTATACCATGAAAGAACTGGTGATTAATTAATTTCTGTCACCAAAAGTTAATTCTAAGTTTTCTTAAATACAGAGTGCGCCAGAACTCGCGCCCCAGAGAAAAATGCCATATAAGGTGAGATACCAGGAACATGGAGAAAATGTTAAAAAAAAATATCTATAAAAATTTCGAAGTTATGAGGGTTTCAAGTTATTTATTTCTGTTGGAAAAATAATTTTCCAAGTTTTTTTGCTATAGGCTATTAAAAGAGGAAACAATGAAGCTGCATCCTAAATTGTAACTGTTCAATTCAATTCTCTGTTATTCGTGGCTTTTATTGGCAAAATTTTTGTCCCTTTACTAAATAATTGGAAAAAAACATATACAAGATCTGATGATACTGATGTATCATTAAATAGATATAAAAAATGTCAAATGTCAAAAAATAAATGTCAAAATTTTTTGACAGATAAAATTTTTTAAACATTTTTTTCATGTTCCTGGTATCTTACCTTACTTGAAAATTTTCTCTGGGGCGCGAGTTCTGGTGCACCCTGTATAATTATACATACGGTTTATTTATTTAAAAAAAAAGCACAAAAAAAGCGTCTGTCAACAAAACATCAAATATAAAATTGAGAACCTGAAGTTATTACAGTTTCTTGATTTTGGATTTTTTATTAAAATTATTAGTTGCAGAAAAATAAAGTTATAGTAATATTATTTTATGGCTTCAAATTTTAAAGAAGCAACTCGTTTTGGAGAAGACGATGTCTTTTTTATTGAATTTCTAATTTCTTATGCGAAGAATCAAAAGCATACCTATGCATGACATGTAAATTTGCAATGTGTGAGGTCTTACATGCATCATGCATTACCAACAGTAGCGTGATCCTTCATTCGAGACCTAAACGATCTTCTTCACAAAAACTTCAACTCGCTTTACAAACAATATTCTGCAGGAGAACTATTTTTTGTTCTGTTTAAAAGTTAATATCACAAGATTTTTTTTTGGTAATTATTTTCTGAAAATTGAAAGCTCTTCTTATATGTAATTAAGAAGAAACAGTGATGCAATGGCATAAATATTTCAAAATTAAATGTGAGTTACACAAAATTTACATAAAAACAATTTTTTCAACAGAGTTTGTAGTGTATTATAAAATTTGCAAAATATAAACAAAAAATCTTAAACTGGAGTTTAAATTGCAGTGAACAGTTTAAACGACCACTTCGTTAAGTTCGAAAAATCTTCGTGTTGAGCTCGGAACGCAACTTTTTCATTTTAGACCATAATCTTTAATTAAAAAAATTGTCCTGGTGGTGCATACAAGATTTTTTTTGTTAAAGCTCCCAAAACACAAATTCACACTTCTTACTAATTAAAAAAATATCGTTACCATAGTAACCAATTTTATTTTTTAGTCCGCAAAAACTGTTTTTGGGGACTGAGTACCTAAAATAACCGTTTTGCGTACTATTTTGTTGAGTCCGGAAAAGACTCATTTTAGGGACTCAAATGACTCCCTAAAACAGCTGTTTTCGGGAGCGTATACAAAAAATGACTACGAGTATATTTGCAAAACTCGAAAACTAAAAAAAAAAATCGAAAAATGATACTCTTAAAAAACGATCATAATTTTATATAATTTTGCAAAACTCGAAAACTAAAAAAAAATAAATCGAAAAATGATACTCTTAAAAAACGATCATAATTTTATAGTATGTCGTTGAGACAGCCGTTTGCCCCCCCAAGTAGATCTCAAACTATCTGCTTCGCAATTTGCGATTAGCAAACCCAATAGCTGATCACAACGTTTACTCAATGGGCTATTGAGTTAAGTATAAATCTGATGATGGATTTACACCTGAAAAGTGCAAGAGAAAGAATTTCACATGGTTGCAGCACCCTTATCTGTTGATGTTTTTTTTTTGATAAATTAAACTAATTATAGGATTCATGTATGTAGACTTCTTTTGTGCTTTTCTAAATGCAGGTATAATTGTGTAATTACAGCTAATTTTCTGTTCTACTATACTGGTAATTAAAATATTTGCGTTTCTTTGATTGGTAGTTAAAGCTTCTCATCGACTCCGGTGGTCTACTCACGTTCATTGAGTGTTTACACAGAACACGTTAACAAGAACTGTTTCCGTATCGAATATTGCCTCTTTGTTACTTATCATTAGTTACACTTTACGCTTCGATAATCTTGAGTTAAGAGATCTAAGCTGACCATTACCATTGAACTGGTAACGTATTTATGAACGCCAATATATAAACAAGCTAATGGAATAGTGCCATCGTTATTATTATTATTGTCGACTAATCATTTTGAATAAGAACTAATCATCAATCTCGTCGACATTCTATTAGTTTACACTTTTTGTATCAGACAAAAAGCGAAACAAGTAACTTTTCACTTCTGATTGATTTTTTCCCATTTCCTCGAGGATTAATAAATTTTCGTTTCAGTTTTACACGGACGCTAATTAATTTCTTGATTTCTTCAGCTTTTAGTCCGCGAGATATAAATGATGTAACTAATGATGTAGTTTATCACGAAACATGCTGCTCTTATCACTGGCTTATTTAAGAGTGACACTAATGGGCCCAGGCTATGTGCTGAAGTTTAAGCGGTATATTCTGTCAAGATGTCGCAAATTAATTTTTTAGGTTCATTAAGCACCTCCACATTTTAACTGACATCAAACTGTCCAATTAGGAAAAATCTGTGGGAATAGGTATCTGAAATTTTTATTTTTTTAAGTAACTATTAGCTTAAAATGACTGAAAATGGATCTATGACATAATTTTAGTCACATTTGACTAAACTGGTGCTCATTATAATAAAAGTTGTAATCAAAACGGTTCATCAGCCATGGACGATGATTTTTATCTGATTGGATAATTGGAAATCGTGTTTTCGTGAATATAAAATCACTGCTTAGACTAGTGGTGGCCTTCCTATCGATTTTAGTCGTTTAGTTATCTTAGATACCTTATTTCTTTCGTTTCCGGGACGATATCGCCTATAAAACCAGGAATTTTTCAGTGATGTTCGGCATTTTTACGATCGCTTTCAGTGGCATTGATTTTGGCCATTGCGGGTCATTTTCCTCGTGTCAGCTATGCCGACCATCTAAGATCTAAGATCGAAATGTTGTTCCAAGTTTCTACTATCGATTCAAAGACTGCCGTCAGCGGTTTCAACGACGAGAAGAATTTCGAACTTGTAAATTACAACAAGACTCGTATAAAAATTCACGCGATTGTTAGATCTGGAAAGAAAACCAGAGGCCAAAAGTTTCTAGTTTATTAAAAATACATTTATAATAAAATTAATTTTGTCAGAGTGGTTGAAAATTTTAAATTTTGTGAGTATAGTAAGTTTACCTAAATTACTTTTTTATTCATTTGATCAACTCAAATTTGTAAAAATAAACATATATTATATGAAGTATGTTAAATTATGTTGCATTCACGTTTTGTCAGTATATTTTTGAAATCGGTGCAAGGCCGCAAATAAAAGAACTGGAACGGTGCGCGTTTCGCCCATTATTTATTGTAAATGCACGCTGGTTAATTATAAAAGTTGATACACCTTCGCTAACACCTGCTATCTACATGTTTCATGCCTCGTAATGATGTCGAGATGTTATTTTTATTGAGAGCGTTTAAAGTCTGCGATTATCGAACTGATTCTGTGGAGACATCAACGGTCGCACAAGACACGAACACATAGTATTTCCTCCAAAGCGTTGATTCCACGTTGATCTAAGCCTTGTACAATAAAGACAAGTCGATTTAATAAGGTAGTCTACATATGCACGTATAGTGTTCTTGTCTTACATCAAACATTTTGAGAATTCAATTTTTTTTTCAAATTAAGTTTTATATACATTTCCTCGCCGTTAGTTCTTATCAATTTATTTTGAATTATGTTTAGAGAACCCTCCAAAACATTAAATGACTATCTATTAACATAAACAAAACCAAATAATATGAAATATGGGAACTATCCTGTCCCCAGGAGTTCTTGTAAATACTCATCGTTTCGTGTTATATGTTTTAGGTCGGTTAAACAGGTACATAAATAAAAATTCCAAATCTAAGGCTTTACTAATAAATTACATTTATCTTGTACATTTATTGTCTTTTTTATGTAAGAATAAATAAATTAGTGATTTTATCGCGATTTTTATGTTTATCTTGGTTTATTGCCAACATTTTGTTAACAATATAAAGATTATCCTACTATTTTCAGGATGAAAATAACAAATTAATATTAATAAAATAATAAAACTATGTTTGTCAGCACATCGCAATTTTGTAACCTAATAATAGTAAAAGGGAAAAGGCTTAGGTTTATTTATTTACGTAAATAAGACGCCTTAGAATGTTGCTTCATTCTTGTTGTTGAAAACTAAATTAGTATAAATTTATATTTTTCCATTTCATTTTGTAACTTAAGTGTGAGCATAAATTATTACATCACAATCATATTAATAAATTGTGTTTTAAATTGCTATGAACTTGTGATGTCGATACTTGAAGCTTGAAAGTTGTAGAGGTTCTAGATGATTTTAAACAAATAAAAAAACTAAGGTAGTGAGATCATTTGCTGTATAATTTTGTTTTTTCGTCCAATTACCATTAATAATATCACTTTGACAAGAAATGGCGTGAAAGTGTCCGATGGTCGGTGTCGAAAAATTATTTTTCATCAGCGACACTCCAATTTTGTTCACTTTCTAGGCCGATTTCATTGATTAATGTTCAAGACATATCGAGTGTATGGATCTGGCTATAGCTCGATAAAGACTAGAAAAGTCGGCAACAATAACATGTGTACTAGATACACAATCTAAAATATGAGCTTGTTGTTCCGATAGTGTTTAGTGGCGAATGATTTATTTCTCGTTTATTTAAATAAGTTCAAGTAGATCAAGTCGAGAGAGGACATAAATTTTTCCCTCGGTCCTGAGCAAAGGTGTTAGTGGACGTGCTTATATAAATATGATGGAACGGGTTAGTTATGTCGACTCCCTTGTCCTTACAAAGAATTTTTCACATTAAATATTCATGTAAAACTGTTTTGAATTAGTCTCAGATGTTTACATGTATATAAATTAACGCGTGCAATCGATTTTAAACAAGTTCTTCGCATATGCAAACAAGACTATTAGGTACCGCCGTAATAACAGTAGTGTTTTTATTTGTTTATTTATATAAAAACTTGTTAAAGTGTGAAGGTGACAGCAGAAAATCTTTATCGTAACTATTCACATACAGAATGATCACCTAGGTAAATGTGATCATCTCAATCAGATTTAAAAAATAAACCTTTATTTATATCAAATAACTAATTGTCTTATTAGAAATTAGAAATATACAATTTGATTCCAATTCAGTATTATAAAATAAGATAACAATTCTAATCTCAAGAATGTAGGTACTGTCATTCCAGGGATTAACGATGTTTATTTAAAAGATGCATACAAGAATTTTCTCCTAACAGAATAAATTTATAATAACCTAAAAAATTAATTTTGTCAAATTTGTCAAAAAAAACACACGCAAAAGATTTAATTCCAGTTTATATTTTCAGTTTTTAAGAGTAAAAATCGTTTTTTTTTATTTGTTTTAATCCTATGAGGATAAAGTACCATCAGATTATTAGTCAAAAACGAGGGAATAAAGCGTCACGTTGTTCTCTATTGCCAAAAAAATATTTTTTATCTACAATCACTCTATAAACAGACTTTATTCCACACTTTAGATGCGTATAAAGTACCACTTGATCCACTAGTGGAGTAAAGTTACTTTATTACACTGTTAGTAACCAGCGTACCGCGTAACAGCTTACTCGTTTAACCCAAAGCACATTTGGCGTGACGTTTAATTGTCAGTTTAATTTTTAATTAAGTTTGGAATAATTTGGACCTGTGATTGTGGATAAAACGTTATATTGCAGTCGTGCGTTAGTCGCGTTTTATCCGCTTAAGAAAATTAACCGCTCGAACTGACACATTCTTGCGTGGATAAAACGCTATCTAACACACTCTTACAATAAATAACTATTATACAATGCATTATTCACGATTAATGACATCTACATAGTTTTTCAAATTAAAGAAAGTTTATGCAAATTAATTTTGGTAAATAGCATGTCCGATAACGCAACAGGTCAATTTGTATGATAAACTGACTTTTTTAAATATAGATGCACTATTAAATTGCGTGTTTGATAAAAATTTACAAAACATGTCGATTTAGAAACTTTTCATAAATATTACTTTCAAAATATGGCTATTATTTAAATTTGTTTTTGTAAGCGATTTAGTTATAGTTTTATTTAAAATCTGCGTGTTTTTGTGCGGCCTTCAAAATGAAACTAAATTTTAAGGTTCAAATGCACTTACGATTACTACCATTAGAAAAGGCTACCAAATTGGAGCAAATGATTGTCTATTGCTTCTGCATTTAAGGCCACCAGTACAGTTGCCCATTTAGGAATCCAGCAGCGTCCAACGATGCTGAACTGTCAAATGAAACTAATGATGTCTTTGCTGGTTTCTCAGAGAATTGTGTTGCAAATTCGCCGATCAAAGCGCACAGACGTTTCATAAATCAGTTTCTGTATACTGTTTCCAAGATAGGTAATCAAACCGCCTACATGAAGCACTTTCTGAAAACCAAGAAGTTAATAATTTTATTCCACAATCAGCATGAGGCCGATTTAACACTAAACGTCTGTTTATAGGCTCTCGAAGTATTATTTAAACTCCTTCTCTTAAACTAATCTACATACTTGTATAAAGTAGCTCGTAAATGTATCAATAAAGTCTTCTTTACTTCTTGATGAATATCCATAAAATGGACTTATCTCTTCTTGTCTCATCTGGCGATGTCACCTTGGAGTTTCTTACAGTGACCGCATCGAATCGCAAATACGTCTTTAATTAACTTTTTTAATAACGTTTCGTTAATTACTCACCAAAAATCTCTTCTAAAATTACTTTTAATAACCCGTGTCAAATCAGAGAGGCGCTGATGGATCAGTTTTCTAGTTTTCGTCTTGTCAAATCACATGTTCGCCATGTTGTAATAGTAATAATAAGGATAACAGGTAATTAGAGTCCACGGCCGACTTATTACATCGGTATCTGATCTCATGTATCGCGACGCCCCCTTTTTGATTTTATCTGCTCGTCGGACAATAGAATATGTAGAAGGAAATCGCAGGCCTCTAGCTATTAACGTCTTGTTATCAGCATTGAGTGTGATTGATGACGTTAATGGACCGGTTGGATAATTTTTATGTGGTTTGGTGGAAACTGGGGCGCTGTGAAGGGCGACGAGATTAGATCACGACCAATTAGGAACGAGATCTAAACGCCAATCGGTGATTCAGGAAAGTTGATATGATTGGAGACCAACCTACACAAACTCAAACTAAACAGTTCTATTATATTTTTATAAAATACACAGTGTACTAAGTGACATAGGAAACAGAGCACCTAGTATTTGAATATACATATTGCAATAATTAGTATAAAATAAAAAAAAATTGAAGAAAATCGGATAATTAGAACCCGTGAAAAGTTAATATTTGATTGAGTCTCCATGGCGCGTTATGGACTTATTAACACATCTGGGCATAATCCGGATAAGGTGATTGACCTCCTCCTAAAAAAACCCATCTCATCTTATGCCACCTATACCACGTGACAAGGTACCGCTAGAGTCTGTGGGGAATGGGGTAAATTTCACATTCATCTACCCATAATGTCCAAGACATTTTCAATGAGTAGAATATTGTGACATCTTAGTGGCCAAAATATGAAATTAATTTGATCTTGCCCAAGGTAGTCTAACGTAACTCTGGCTACATGTGCCGTGTATTTATTGTCTTGTTGAAACAATTGATTACGAGAGGTCTTGAGATCTGGTAAAACATTTATTTGTCTTTATGTCAATTTCCCTATTACTAATTGAAAAGAAATTTGTGTGCTTTTTCATAATGGACAAAAAAAAAAAAACACTTAGAAATAATGTACTGTAGAATAGTCGTGTGTTTACTGCAGCTAGAAGAGTTTACCATTGCTTATCGTGTTTTAAGAAGCAAAATGAAGACTTATAAATTATAACACAAGAACCAATGAACTGATTTAACTGAAAAAAATTTTTTGTCTTAACTTAAACAAACAAATATACAGAATGTGGCGTCCGTTACGCGCAGAAAAGAAATCCCCACTTTTAATTAAATAAAATTGTTGAATTTTTTTACACTTACCTAATTTTTTAGTAGTTTTTCTTTTACAAACAAAGTCAAGGTTTACAACAAAAAGATCCTTCAAAGTGGTCAGCTACCAGTAAATGATTCTTTTGGCAAATTATACCATTTTGTCATAAATCGCGCGTCTGGTTTGTGTTTAAATAAAAAAGCGATTATTTGGCTAATCAAGTCAAAATTTAAAATTGTGATAGCAAAGTTTGATGTTGATGCTGTAGCAGGTACAGATTCATTTAGTGGAGAAACCTTATAGGTAAATTAACAGAAAGTATTCATAAAACACACAAAACTGTTACAGCCTCCTTTATTATCAAAAAAAATTAGAAGAATTCTCAAAATATACCGTATCAATAATTAGTTAGGATATGAAATATCGCCAGTTTGAATTAATTAGAAGTCGCGATTTATCAATTCGCGTAACCGATGCCACACCCGGTACAAAAAATTATTACAATAGATAGGTATTTATAAATACTGGGTGTGCTGTTTTTTATGCCACTTAAACCCCACATTAGAAATATTGGGAGTTCTAGCAAAGATATTTATTTAATTTTTTTTTAGCCATAATCGGTTAGGTTCTGTTCAATGAAAATATTTTTAAGAGGGCGGCACTTTTGATTAATACAATAGGCCTCAACGTCGTTATTTTAAACAGAAAACTATGTTTTTTAATGCGTTTTTGGATAAATCAAGGGATTCTAAAAGAGTTTTCATCAGCTTTCCTTATACTAAGTTTAACCGTTTTCGAAATATGCACATTCCTATTCAAAAACCGCTAACTCTTTTTTAATGTTTTTTATTATTTTGAAATCGTATGGGGGCATATGAAAAAAATTCTATACTAATGTTAATGTTAATGTTGGCTAAAAAAGTGGTTGAAAAAACAAACCACTGCATCATTAATTCTGCTTGTAATGGTCTTTCATTCATAGCCAAAAAAACGAAAAATAGTATATTAGAAGGTATATGCAGAAGGTATATTCAAGCACGAATTTGAAATTCTGAAACGAGCCGCGTAGAACAAATGAGTGCTTGAAGAACCTTCTGCAACAAGTGTTTTATACTATTTTTTCTATTTTACCGCTTTATATCATTTTATAAATTAAAAGACAAAAATTGAAAAAAAAATTTCTAGAGATATTTGCCAGATGGCGCCATTTATGTGGAATAATACCTATTAGGCGGCTGTGAAAAAAAAATCTTATTTTCACATTTGAAAATGTGAAAAGTGAAGAAAGTCCGTCACTAAAATTAAATTAACGCCAACAACTTATTAAAGCACTCAAATGACATCAATTGAGTGCAGGAATAGACTTATTCTAAACGCAAAATAGAAAAAAATATTTATTTTCTTTAAATATAACATCTAAATTAAAACATAAATCTGAAAATTATTCTTTCATACATTTAGTTTAAGAGATTTTCTACAGCACAGCGCAGCTTTTTCAGCGGCACATTACTTTATAAAACTAGTCTACGAGTATACTTACTTAAAATGTATAATGTTTTTAGTAGTCAAATTTAACTTGAAAAAAAAACAAGTAGAAGCTAATACACTTATAATTTTTCTTCTCGTTTATAGATTTTTGGATTTAATATGCAAGTATAATATCTATAATATCTTTATGCTCTTGGTATGAGCCAACTATTTGTAATATAGGTAATATTATAATAAACTCAAGATTGAAATTCCACTAGCGGTTCAGGTATGCGAAATATGGAAGGAATCTTTCATCCAAAAGCTATACGTTTTTAGTTTGTTTTCCAGATTTTTTTTATAACCAACCTACTTTTTTAAATTATTTATTACGTTACAACCGTATTGTAATTTTTGTGTAATATTTTTTTTTGAAATTATTATGGTTAACTATAGAAAAGTAGCAAAAGCAAATAAAACATATTTTATACCTATATCATTTATACCTATACCTAACATTCAGTTTTACAGTTTTGATTAATTAATTAATATCTTGAAAAAATTGCGTAATTTTATTATTATCATTATTACCTATTGTTACAAAACCTATAAATTAATAATGCAGTAAATTTGAATAAAGTTTCTCAAAATATATGTCGGCAATTCATTATTTTACAGTTGTAAAACCGCCTACATGGACAGTAAAGTTGAAAGAATACAAATTTTTTAAACCATATATTATTATATTAACATTTTTTTGTTGACAGCATTTAAAAGTTTTTATGCCATTGTAGGTAAATTTTCAGAGCCTATGTTGTGTACATACAACAAAACGTTATTTATTTTATTTATTTACAACTTTTTTTGTAGTACGAGTTGTTATTACTGTTATTAATTAGATCATGGCTGTTTCGTTTAGGTTATTATTGACGATCAGTTTGAATAAAACCGACTCTAAGTTTTACAAAAGATTTCTTAAAGGGTGTCTAATCCGACGTATTATCTTTATCAGAACCACTGCGACAACTTCCTATTTGCCCCCCACGTAATTGACGACTGTATCATATGACATCCGCCTATGAGAAAAACGAGTACTTTGCGAATGCTTTTTATTTCGGTAAAACGTCCTTAATTAGAAGAGTCGTTCATCTTCTCTTATTTATCGCCCGATTTTGTGATAATTATAGGACGACATTTCGAGTTTTTCGACTTAATTCACAATTAAACCGCGCTAGTTTAAATCTTAAGCGACCAATTAACATGAATTCACGTTTTTGGTTGAATAAATCGCCAGAACCAATTATTTTAACGGCAACGAAATTCCCCGATGAATTATCGAATTTCGGTAGCCATTTTGATTTTGAGATAAGAAAAGAAGGCCTTCATTTGCATCGATTTGGTATAGATATCGGAGTAATTAAAAGAGCAATGTAGGTGGAAAATCAGATGAATTTGACAACCGTGAAATAAGTATTTTAGTTATTTATTGCCAAAAAAAATTTATAGAAAACTGATTAAAGTGACAAAAAAGTAACAAATAGAAATGTGTAGGTTTATTTTTTACATTTTCATCTAAAATATTTATCGGTGTTACCCCCTCTATTTATTTATTTAGTGAGAAGGCCGATCAATGCTGACTCTGACACGCCACAATTAAATTTTTACGATGACGATAAAACTGCGGCGACTTTTTGTCACATATGCGAGATTAAATTATGACTTGGTTTATTATCTTCCATCAACTGGAATGGAGCAACTCGCATATAAGGCAATTTTTTTATTGATTCTGTTTGGTAGTTGAAGCTCTCTGGATGCCATATGGAACGGTAACAATCCGTGATTTGAATCGTGTGAAAAAGAAAAATAATTTTTGGTTGGAGTCATTTCGTAACGAAAGGTCAAACATTATAAATAAACGGAGCTTCACAATAAACATTATTTATAGGTTCAAGTAACTAAGCTGGCGTTTGGTGATTTATTGACGTTTCATCACCGGCTGCACACAATGCGAGAGACAGATGAGTTTTAAATCAAATTTGAACAGTGAAAATAAAAACTGATGAGGTGAGGTCAAAAGAAATTTTGAGAGTGGTTTTAGTAACAATGGACAAGCTCAGATTAAAGGAATGTTTTGGAGACAAAATTTGTGTTCAATTGAAAATATATATAACTTACCACAAGTAAATATTCAAAAATAATTAATCTTTCTTTTTATTTCAACAACTTCATTAGAATCGTAGGTGTTATTACACCTGTCTACTACATAATATCTTTTATGAGGTCTTTAAACTTATCTGCATGTGCTCATTATGAAAATTTTGTAGCAAAGTTAGTTAAAACACATTTAAGAGATTTTTTTGTTTTTTTATTTACATATCTTCTCACTTATGCTCCTTGTTAATGGAGCCAGTTTTTTTTCATAAAAGCTTCTAGAATTAAAAATTACGGAACTGTTATGAATTAATTTATTGAACTAGTTGAGATTAGCCACATTTTTTTATTTAAATTTTACAATAATTTTGCAACTTAAATGTATAAAAGAATATAAAACGGTCGTTACATCTGTAATGTGTTCCCAAAAAAATATTTATGGAAGTATCATATACACATTTTCTTGAATCGAGTGTCAATTATTATTATTTTATGCAAATGGCGTATTTTATTAAGACATGGGTAGGTAATTACAGCTTTACAATTAGTAATTTAGCTAAACCAGTTCAATAAAAAAATGTGCATGTTGAAAGATAATATAATAACAGTTTAGTGTGCCACAAGTAAATCGATGATCTAAATAAAAAAAATTCTCAATTGTGTATTAACAACATGCACATGTATTTTGCTACGAGTATAATATTTTTTTTCTACTTTGCGTTCGTATTAAGGTCCATTACGAAACTGTTTTGGGTTTCGTAATGAACAAAAACAGTGCTATAAAAATTATACTAAAAAGAGGGAAATTTAGTCTTATAATATTGGCGAACTAATCGTTTTTCCATCGAATTGTCAGTGTCAATCGGTCTAACGCAAATGAAATTATTTATTTATTTATTTCTAACGCCTTACATTGCAAATCGTCTTCGACACCTCCGAAATTCATTTTTACGACTATTTCATTCATTTACATTTCGGCCAATAGCATCTCGTCATTCAACAATGAGTCAAAAATTTCAATCGGTAAAATTGATGAAAGCAAAATTTTATCGCCTTCACCTCATATTTAGAGCCAATGAGTGAAGGATATTTACGAACAAAATCGAAACCAAGCCAGTTTTCAAGTGATAAAATTTTACACCATGGTAACAATCTAAACAACTTTTGTCGTTTTAAATATTTTGACAGTTATTTCATTTAATTTGAAAAATGAATGAAAACACGCGATTTGGGACATTACACTTGCAAGTTCAATAAGTGTTCCCCAAAATAGATGAAGACGAAGGCTTGTATATGGAAGCAATTATCTCAGTTCTGCGAAGAAAGAAATTATGAGCTGACTGCCGATACTCCAATAGATCGTCTAGCAGAAATTTTACACGACTGGGCGTTTAGAGAGCTTACGAGGTACCTCATCAACAATACAATCAGAAACTCAACGTCTGTCAGAAGTGAAAATAACGACATTTCCAGCAAAATTGTTTACAATAATTGTACATTTAATATTTAGAATAAATAGTTGTAGACTTGAATGTGTAGTTTTATTCATGAAATAGTCCTCCGAATACCATTCGTGGTAAAATTTGGTCTGGCAAAATTTTTCGATTGACTTACTCGAGTTTTTGTTGCCAATTTAGCTCGTGACATTGTTCAAAAACCTCTCGTCTGCGACTCGAGGTTTTTCTAATAATGTCACTCGGTAAATTGCTATGCAACAAACTCTCGTACAATCTGAAAATTTTGCCGACAAAATTTTACCACTTATGATATTACTACAGAATAAAATAATGACGTTTCAAATTAATTTATTTCATAGCCACCTAGCCACCACGCAATGTCGCCAATTGCCACAAAATTCCCTACATTCCAAAATTTTTATTTTTTTTGTTTAAAAAAGTGCAAATTAGAAAAAATACTGTATGATATCTAGTTTATAAGGCATTTTGTCGCACTTACTGCTTTAAAGACGTGCGTGCGACAAAATGCTTCTTATAAAACTCGTATCATAATATACTATTACAACATTGAAACAGGAAAAAAACCTATCTGGGAACACACTACATAAATATTTTTATTGGACAGGTAATTGACCATTTTCTTTTTTGAAATGAGGGTAGAAAAACCTACTTTTTTGTTAGGGACATACGAAAAATAAATATTTTTAAGCAAATTGCATTCATAGGTTAGTTTGCTTTTCATGAAATCTCGAATGAAAATCATATTATTTATACAGGGTGCGCCAGAACTCGCGCCTCGGAAAAAAGGGCCATGTAAGGTAAGATACTAGGAACATGGAAAAAATGTTAAAAAAAATCTATCTATAAAAATTTCGAAGTTATGAAAGTTTCAAATTTGCACTTTTGACTCTATTTATTTCTGTTGGAAAAATAATTTTCTAAGTTTTTTTGCTACAGGCTATTAGAAGAGGAAACAAGGAAGCTGTATCCTAAATTTGAACTCTGTTCAATGTTACTGCTGGCTTTTATTGACAAAATTTTTGTACCTTTACTAAATAATTGTAAAAAAACATTTACAGGATCGTTAGTATTATTAAATAGACATAAAGAAATATCAAATGCCAAAAAATAAATCTCAAAATTTTTTGACAGATAGAATTTTTTAATCATTATTTCCATATTCCTGGTATCTTATTTTACATAATTTTTTTTTCTGAGGCGCGAGTTCTGGAGCACCCTGTATAATTTATTAGCCATAATAGGTATTAATCTAATACCAAACTGGTGATGAATTGAAAAAAGACTAAAAGATCAGACTACAGAGTGTGACCCTACTACTCTAAAATAATACTAATACAACTGAAATTGCTTTTTGTGAAATCAGAAAAAGTAAAAAAAACTTGATAGCGTTTTACTCATATTTAGTTGATTTTAGATTCAGTTAAATACGTATATCAAGAAGTAGCTTCTAAGAAGCATTTAAATTAAATAACTATAAGTATAGGTAATAATATAGATACATTCAGTAATTGATTGCAGAAATACAAACAATACCTAACTTTGTTTTTGAAGTTTTATGATCCTAAATTTTTGTCTCTTTCATATTCGTATTTTAATGTAACAATAAAATGTTTATATGAAAATGTCATAGAATCGTTTATATTTAACATTTATTTATACAGGCTAGATTATAAAAAAATACCCCAAGTCATTATTTCATTACTTTTAAAGACGTTATAATACTTCTTTGATCAAAGTTAAAATAGGTTTTCGTTATCAATCATTTGCATGTCTTAGATAAAATGAATAAAAATGTTCTGTTCTTTCCACAGCCTACTTCATTTAATTTAATTTTCAAATTACCTAAAATCATAATCATAAATTTTCAGGTAGTGTCCAGCTTAAAATTCAGATGTAGTTACAATTGGTAATTTCGGAATTTTCCTTGACTCAACAGCTCAAATAAGTCTTATAACTTTCGTAATCGCCTCAAGCAAGATAATCCGAATATTTCCAATCTTGAAGAATCTCTAATCATGGCTGAACTGTTGTGTATCAAATAAATTTACATCAGATTTGGTCACATTACTTCTGATAAAAATCAGTGTAATCTTTAAAAAACCTCGTTCGAAGCTGTCTTCGTGTCGTAGCCATTTATCATTTTAATTTTTCTGGAAAGATACCACCTTACGTAACTCCGATTGTACGATAGAGCAATAAACACATTGGGTCATTAAAAAGTTATAAATTTAAAAGCTTTCCCCCTCACTATTCCAAACACCCACATTCCTGGCTCGTAAGTACGCCGTTAAACGTCTCTACTCATCTTCATCGACCAAAACACGAAAATAAAAATCTTACATCTATAAATCGAAGAAGTTTTATGTCGCAGGTTTCCTAGTTGAATTCCTTTCGAGCGCTCATGTTTTATCAAAGAAACGACAGTAATCCAATATTAAAATTAAATTACATAAATGCGCCGACTGGTAAAAGCATATCTTTAAATTGGACATCAAACGTTTACTTTATTTGCATAATGCGTACCGTGAAGATACAATTTTACAGTTAAACGCTTTCGAAGACGGCTCGCTTTTTCCTGAAACGTTCCAACAATGGTTGAAATATGCGGCACGTGTTGTCGTTTAATAGAATAAAACCGTCCATCTCGACTTTCCCATATGCTGGAAAAATAGAGCGGCACTTAATCAGCCGTTTACGGTCGAATCGTTTGAGAAAAAGACAATTTAATGTGGATTTACAGCACAATTACTTTCAGCAGGGCGATGTAAATTATTCACAGTGCGCATATAAGTGTGCGTATTAGCCAGGAATCTAAGTCGTAATTTATACGGTTTATGGAGTCGCTCTTAAAACTTAATAACATGCGGATTTGACAGCTTTAAATACATCAACTTAGTAAATTACAAGCTGATGGCGGCTTCTGTGCGGATAAGTAGGAATAATAACGTAATGACGTGACGGTGTCAACCTCGACGATAATTGCTTTGCACTGCGGTGCTCGTTTAATAAAGCATTGAACTCCTTTACGACATCTGATTATTAGTTTACGACCAAATAGAGGAAGCCTAATAAAAGTTTTATTTGTGTATTTCAAACCAATGGTAGTCATAAACTTTGATTCAAGTTTGTTGCTTATATCAATAATAAGCACTATTTTCAAAATTTATTTAAGAAAAGTGTATCTATGTACATATAACACCAAAAAATTCTCCATTTATAAATGTATCTTCAAATATTGAACGAGTGTATGTACAAAAACAAACCATCAAAAATAAAGGCTTGAAGTTGTATGGTTTGTAATGACGCGACATACCTCTTAAATCCCAAAATTAATTTGTACTAAGTTACATATACAATAAGCGGCAAAATTATGCAATAATCTTATTTATTAAAACTGAAAATATTTTGTTTTGACAAAAATGATCAAACAGGGCAATTTTCTTTTTCAAAAATACAGAATTCTCAAGTTGATTTAAAATTGTATGTTTGTTTTTTGTTGATTTTATTTCACTTTTTTGGTAATTTTTTTCGAAAACATTATGTAATAATTAATATTTTGGTGTTGTCATTTCGACAATTAAAAGATCTATCAAATTGGCTAAAAAAATTGGGGTTTTTATTTAAAAAAAATATCGATGAAACTATTAGGTACTTAAAAACTAAAAAAAATTTAAATCAAGTAGAGAATTGAGTATTTTTTTAAAACAAAATTGATCTGTTCGAGCATTTTTACCAAAACAAAATATTTTCAGTTTTACTAAGGTTATTCCATAATTTTGCCGCTCACTTTATATTTTGTCTTAGGTACTAATTATTCTGGAAACTTATTCTTTCCTAGGATAATGATATTCGAAAAAAGTGTTATTGTACGGCATGGAATGAATCAACAGACTTCAGAGATGGAGTCACAATAGCTATTCACTTCACTGAATAGGGAACTCACCTCGTGATCGCGCTCATTGAAGTCACCTCACTATTTCACACTAAACATCTGTTGGTAGCCAAATTTTCTTTCACTGTTTGTCAGTCGCGGTCTGAAATTTCTTAATCACCGAACCATTGATCGGCTGGAAGATGAGGAGCAAGAATTGTTAGTATACATCGATTAATTTCAATTCTCTCGTAGTTAAATAGCGATTTTATCAAACCGAGAAGCGAAGAAGTTACATAATGAGATACTTGCCGCCGCTGTTGTACGCGTCCAGTCACTCATGGCCTTAAAAGCACTTGATTAAAAATAAATTTAATAGTTTTTTGCCTTACATTGTTTCGTAATTGGTGTAAAAACCGACCCAAACTTAACGAGCCATTGTTAACATTAGATGCGAATCGGATGCCTCATTTTGTATCCAGAGAGCGCGCCACCATTGGAATTAAAGCTCGTATTTCACGTTAATGACGTCAAATAAGGGCTATTTTGGAGGTTTAATGCTGTAGCTTGAGGTAATGATGTATCGGGAAGTTGTAAATTGAAAAGATGCAAACTAAGCTTGCGTGTCGATTAACGGTGGCGTTGAGAGATGGGTCGAGATATTCGGACTTTTGAATTTTTGGATGGCTAGATGGAATGCGATTAATAGCGGAGATAATTAATTCGAAAAAATTGCGGCATTTTTTTAAGAATTAATCAATTTGGTTGTGGGCGAGGAGGCGAAATGGAAAAAGATTGAGAGAAGAAGATGTTTACTATATTTGGGCAAGGAATGGACGGAATGTGCTCTAACACTTGTTTTACTTGAATGTTGTTTAATTATATGCCGATGTTAATAATTGATAAATTGGAATGACAATGTCACTTTTGGTTTGCTAATTAGTTAAACAGGCTGATCGCATAAATTGTACACACTGGCATTTCGTCAATCTTGTATGAATTTCTATTAGCTATTAGACTAAATTATGTTAAATTTATGCCTATATAAGTAATTTGCGTCCTAAAATAATTTCTACAATATTTACATATTAATTTTTTTGCTATTATACGCCTCGTTAGTAACTGTATATAAACTATGAAGTAAAGAAAGAGAACCTACAAGGAAAAAGTACATACAGGGTGCGCCAGAACTCGCGCCCCAGAGAAAAATGCCATATAAGGTAGGATACTAAGAACATGGAAAAAATGTTAAAAAAATTTTATCTATAAAAATTTTGAAGTTATGAGGGTTTAAATTTTGCACTTTGACTCTATTTATTTCTGTTGGAAAAATAATTTTCTAAGTTTTTTTGCTATAGGCTATTAAAAGAGGAAACTAGGAAGTTATATCCTAAATTGTAACTCTGTTCAATGTTATTTGTGGCTTTTATTGGCAAAATTTTTGTACTTTTACTAAATAATTGTAAAAAAACATATACAAGATCATCAGTATCCTTAAATAGACATAAAAAATGTCAAATGTCAAAAAATAAATGTCAAAATTTTTTGATAGAATTTTTTAAACATTTTTTCCGTGTTCTTGGTAAGAACCTTACTTGAAAATTTTCTCTGGGGCGCGAGTTCTGGCGCATCCTGTATATGTATACTCGTCTCTACCATTTATTTCTAATTGACGTCTTACTGAAATATTAAAATAGCTTTTTCAATTCTATATCCATTTTCTGAAATGAGAATATATCATTTTGACAAAGAAAGTGTTTCGTTCGAAAGTATTACCACTCTAGAGGCGTCAAAACCAATTCACTTCCTTGATGTGTTTCGATGTAGAGTGGTTTTTGTGGTTAAATTTATGCTAAATAATTCCAGGACATCCTCACAACACTATATGTCATATGCTCAATAGAACCCACAAGTAAAAGGCGTTTATAAATGACAACTGAATAGAAACAAGAGGGCCTTTGTTTAATTTATACATTTTTGACATTAACATTAATAGTACTCGTATCTTTAAATGGCTATACTCGTTTATACTCGTTTATAGATTGTTAATAATTTATTAATATTGTTATGAACTTATAAAATAAAAAATTAATCTTCTGAGTAGAGCTTTAGTATTGCAAAAAAAATGTTAAAGGCTATAATTGCTTGTAAAACAGGACATTAACATAGTTGTTTACACTGAATTAATTTATTGTGCATTAATACTTTCTTTTTTTTAATTGTTTACATTTTTAATTTATGAATCTTATAACCTAAAGAAAAACTTACGATTGTTAGTTTCCTCTGCTTAACAATCATTCACTTCCCTTAAATGATAAATGAGGATGCCATAATTTGTGGAAAAAAACACCATGCGCGATTTTGTAAAAAAAAATCAGATGTTTGTGAACAGGTATTAACTTCCAATGACCCGTAACCCTGATCAAAGTTTAGAAAAATTAGCTTTCATTATCAAATATCTAAACATTGTGCTCTACTAATCAAGGTAAATGGTGCAATCTTTTTTTAAGCATCACTTATAGATTCAACAATTTGCATGCAAATCAGAGATGGAGTGAACAAATTTATTATAATCGTGTAGTTTACGAGAGATTTCTTTCAAAAATTATTCATGTTTAAAACCCCATCACTTGCGATTAGTGTTCTCTGCTATTGCTAACTGACGTGTATCTTGAAATATTGGCACGAATTAATTATACAAGGGAGTGCAGGGCTGGACCAGTTAGCCCAGTTAGCATAGCAATCAGCAAACAAGTCGAGTTTCGGTCAATAGCAGAGTTATTTTTTTTTCGTAGGTTTTTTTGAGAAACCCTATCAAAGGGTAACTCACCTGTATGACATTACTAAAAAGTAGTGTGGCTAAACGGGACTCGTTTCGGTCATTATCGCAGTTTTTGAAACAAATTCATTGATTAAATCTTAATCTAAGCGCATAACTTTTTAATTGTCTGGTGTCAATCATTTATTTATGCAAATGTCACGTGATGTAAAGGATGTTCTGGGGCTCCAGGTGGTGCCTCCACAGTTTCATCTGCTAATTAATCAAAATGGAAAAGCTGAACTGTGATCGATAGGAATTGAACGGGAGAACGTGTTCGTGGAGTTGAGTAAAAGTCAGCAATCCTGTCCATCGGTTTATGTAAATCGGCGTATAAACGTCTAAAGATTGATTGCATAGATGCTGTTTTTGTTCGAGGATCATAACTGACTCAAAGTATGCATAATTGATCGAGGAACATGGTGTCACTTGTCTGCTTGACGTTTCTATTTCACTTTAAGGATGCTTCTAGGGGCTCTAACCGTAATCTTAACATCTGTATTAGATTGATGGTTGATTGATTATATTTTGATATTAGCTGGTTATTGATAGAATTATGTTTTGTCAATGGTGTTACTGATTAAGATCTCTAGACACACACAATGATTTAAATAAGCATCAATAACGTTTAAGTAGTTAGGTACACAAAGTCTAACAATAAAAACTATAGTTTTACTAATTTTCAGCTGTCGGGACTAGTTGTGTGAGATTTTTTTATTAAGGATTCTAGTAGTTAAATTTTTTTTTTAATAGCTCTCTTATTTAGAAAAATTCAGTTTTCTAAGATGTTTTATCTGCGGTCGCACGATCTAAATTTCTACGCTAGTTTTTTAATATAAGGACTTTTTGGTCTCATTGTCTTCTAATTTCAAAATTTTTACTATAGTAGAAAGCTTTTCTTAGAACCACACATTTCGCAAATAATAAGCGTTATATTGCAACTAGTTTCATCAACTTCCGAAACACTCCTTTATTTTATGATTTATATTACAATTTTTCTTTTCACTTCGTGAGATTTCAAATAAATGTTTCACCACGCCCACACATCAGTCTCTAGCCGAGTTCGTCACGTTACACCTAAACGCCCCAACATAGCGTGTCGATAATTTCCTGTAATTTTATTAAAAAAACAATTAACGCTCCTCCGCACATTATTCTTAGTCATTACAGCTATTTTATAATAATCACGAGATACTCAGAACTGATTCAAACCGCCGACATCTCATGAGCATGTAATAAATTAAACGTCCAGCTAAAAGAGCTACTAATCCGAAAATGTCCGAAAAGCTTCAAATTTGATGGCTGCCCACACTTTAAAAGAAAATTTTTCATTTGATACCGAGTCAGTCGCGTCTGTCATACAATCAATTTACACCGTAATTACGTAATAAACACCGTTACAAGAACGACTATGAGTAAGAACAATAAATCTCGCCAATAATTTCACAGCGTATCATTATGGATTCCGTTTGTTGAAGCCGATTGGCCAGCCTCAATTCACAAGGAAAACTGGTGATGAAGCTGGAAGAAGCGTCCAGGTGCTAGGAAATCGCGAGACCTTGTCTGTATAGCAAATTGCTGAATTATACACAGATGCTGTTGTGCACTACTAGCCTTGCTCCAGTTCGCAGCTCCACGCGAAAAAGCAATACGGATTGGTTTTTTCTAGCCGTTAACCCATTTACCATTTAATAAATATTATTGGTTCATATTTTGTTCATAAAATCAAGATTACAAGATTTACGGCTAAATTGTATTTTCCTTTTGATCATATGGTATATTCCTATTTTAATTTGTTTGGAAATTATTTTTGCTCAGAGATGTAATTAACATCCCGCGAAGCAAATACCAGTGACTTGTTTTATTAAAGCCGCCGTCACACGACAAGTATCTGGACAAGAAAATACCATTTTTGGTATAAGTATTGCCGATTCAGTGTACGCATTTATCCAGAAACGGTCAGTAATGATTGTAACGGTTGGCTGTGATGGTAAAAATCGTACTATTGGTGAAGACAGACGTACGACATTATCGCCGGGATACTAGATAAAAGTCGACGGATAATTGACATTCATGACGGCACCCGAAGAAAATAAACTAACAAATGACTGTGACTTGTAGAGGAAGCGATAAAACTGATAGTCGATGGGACTTTTTGTTCAAAAACTCATTTTCTAGAGCATTGAAAGAATGAGAGTTACGGTCGCGGACATTGACAATAACGATGAAACGAGCCCATGAAGAGAATAGATATGACCAGCTGAGAGGGCATGCGGAGCAATGTGTTATAGCGAAACATTCAAATTGATTTGTTTTCTTGCTAGAAAAAGTAGATGAACATATTTAGCCCTTGTTTTAAAATATTCTGTATCTGTTATGTACCTACCGGCTGTCGAACTGGAATTGCAACATAAAGAAGGTGCATGATAAAATAGTGTTTTTCTCTCGCTACTGAGCGTTCTAGACGTCAAAGGATAACTGATAGTTGTCAAGTAACTCCGAATAAAAAGTTTGTAAAACTTTATAATGAGCTTGAACAAGAAATTTAGCAATTTAAAAATAAGCGAGAAAAAATCTTTGACAGTCTTGACAAAACAATGCAATATATGTAAATTTTATTACTGAATTTAGATAAGTGCGACTTAAAGACACAACATTAAAAGAAATTTGTCTGTGTAGTTAAACTAAAAAAAAGGTAAAGCATGTCTAGTTTTAAAAAATCTGAATAGATTTTGAAATCACTTTATGGACAGTATGCTTTATCTGAACCTCCTTAGCAGGCAAATATCTTGCATTCATGCACTTTTTTTTTAGAATATTGTATAGTCTGATCTAAAGACGTATAACTTTTCGCCTAATGGTTTATTTTAAATTTATTTTCACTATTACTAATGTCATTCTGTATAAAAATTATTAATTAGCAATTTACAGATAAGTTTTTTAAATATTTTATAAATGCAAATGAACAACCTTAAAGTTTTTCCTCTATGTTTCGTTTGTTTTTCGTTTTTATTAATGACATTACAATACAGAACAGATATCATCTTAAAACTGTAATTCATCTTAAAACTGTAAACCGTAGAAAATTACTAGTTCTTTCAAGTGATGTTGTATTTTTTAAAACATGACGTTAGTCACAACTATTAGTTTTCTTTTCTAAAGTCCCTCCGTAAGGGAATTGGGTAACAAGATCTCCATACTTACTTGAAGAATTTTAAACTCTAAATAAGTAAAACTTCCACATATCGAAACACATGTGGAAATTAATAAAAAGTTGTTGTTGTTAATGGTAATATTGAGTAAGAAAAAAGCGTTATAGAATTATTGTAAAAAGTAGAAAGCATCGTTTAATAATTTCCAATTTGTATCTCGGCACATGAAACAAATTCGTCTACAATGATATGTAGATTCTTCTTTAATCACATGACATGGCTCTTTATTGCTACCAGTTAGCCCGGACTCGGAGCGACACAAATAAACCAAACGCGGTAATCTGATTTGCACCTCTTCTTTTTTCTCGTCTTCAAGTAGCGCTTGAAGAAAATGTGGTCATCTAATGAAGCAAGATTAACATATCTCGAAGTCATGAAATATCAGTCATTGACTGGACTCTTCTAGTGAACGCTTCTGAAGCGAAATTGATTGATTGGCCGATAGAGCACCCATGAAAAACTCTTCACGAATTTTAATGGGATAATTCATTGGAGAACAGCACCTCCCTCTGATCACGACGCTTACATCACGGTTAGTAAAAGCTGGGCGGTTCTGACAGCCAGTGCAGTTCAGGTTTTAATCTGGTTCAGTTGTGTTATCAGATTGGCAGCAAGTGCGTGACTGCCAACTCTTCCACGAGAGAAAAGAAAAAATAAAAATTACTGCTTTCATAAAAGTATCCCGAGAGACATGCGATCGGCTCTAGTCCGTTTAATTGTTTAGTTATTATTGGATTCCAATTACTAATTTAAAAACGCATCGGAAGGATCGAGGCATACCAACGTGAAAGAAAAAAACGGATTAAGCAACCAATAAAATGGAAAGAATTCTTAATATTTTGAGATGTACTTAGTCATAGTCCAGACACGGTTGTGAATTATTTATTTTAAGTTGAACCGCGTGATATATTGAGCCTCGAGGCGCTTTTGAGGAATTTGTCCTTTTTTTAATTGTGAGGCCTCGACCGAGTATGCTTTTCTGGTGACAAGCACGTTGGGTTGGTAGCAGAAAATGACGCATAATCTTATTTTAAGTTGTACAACTTGTACCTATAAGTAATTGAAGATTCGACACTTTCTATGTTATAAAACATGTTTTATTTTATTAATTCGATTAATTCACTGAGTATTTCTAAAGAACTCTTTTACGTCCAGGAATAGTGGAGTAGCAGTAAAATCGAAAAAAAAAATTGTGAAAGAGAATAAACTCAAAAGCAATCTTATTTTTATGGATGAATTATAGTTCAAGTTAACTAGTTAGTTTTTATTTTCTAAGATACACAACTTTAATTTTGTTTTCCGTTGAACTCTAAAAATTTACCTATTTCTGTAACCATTTAATTTGCACACTTTGTAAACACTTTTATTATTTAGTCTGTAATATGTGTAATAGTTTGTGATCAGTTGTTAAAAAATTGTTGATCGTTTATTGAAACACAAGAATTTACTTTGTGAGTCCGCGTCAGAAATTTTATTCTGTCTGTTATGGAGTACTATTTCATAATTTCTTTATCCTTTCTTTATCTTTTACCAAGGGATGTAGGTTATAAATATTTAGTCATAAATTTATTACATATCATATTGCTAGTTATATTAATTATTTAGGTTTTATCTTTTTTTTTTTTGATAAATTGTGATCGTCGTTTAGCATTTCTAATCTAGAAAGTATATCGAAATCAAAATCATAATTGTATTTTGCAAATAACTGTTTTGATAACATTTTCTATCTCGTAAGTTCAGACCAAAAATTCCTATTTATAAATAGAAATTTTTGATTTGAACAAAAGCGTTATTAGCTTCTAGATGTGTTGTTCTCTATACCTCATACCTCAACAAAGATTTTGTTGTATGTCACTTAACATTTTGAAATAATTAATAATTGAAGAGTTAGACATATCAAAGGAGCAATAAGGACTATTTTTGTTCAAAGCTAATTTGTACCTTACAAATGTGCAATGGACCAGCTGTAATAATAATAATAATATCATAATAATAATTTGAGGGACGTGATGCGTAATAAAATTCACGTTACGGGTTTAAATGTAAATTTAATAAAACTTAGTAGTAGTAAAAAATTGACTTTTGTAATTAAAAACCATAAAATTCGAAAAATTAGATCAAAACATCTATGTTTGTACTACGACATTATGTTGATCAAAGTGCGCACAAATATGAATTAGTCATTATTTCCACCTTCAATTAACGATTAGATTCACTTATAGACAGACGAATACTAATACTATGCAAATATACATCAGAAATTTTATGACTATCATATAAGCCTACTCATCTTTTGTTTTATTCTTCACCAGATGGAAATTTACTTCACATCTTTTTTTGTCAGTTTTACAACTTTATCTACTTATAAGAACAATAGACGACCATAAATCTAGTTCACCTTATCCTACGCTTTTTCTTAAGGCCCAAATCGGGCTATACCAACGTCTACTTGCACTATTTGCATTTTCCAGATTTCGCTTGATTACAAACGGCTCAATAAGGTCACGACACGTAATAGAAATATCCACCAAGTCGCGATATGCAAATATTTTAACAAGTGCAAAGCTGCTAATGCATCGAACGGATATTATTGTATGCTAATGGTAAAAGAGCGTGGGTCGAGTTTATCAAACCAACCCATATCGCCCATGGTGCTGTGTAAGCATTTTCTAAATCAGAGAGGAAACGTCACAATTTCACTTTTTATTAAGATCATTTGAGATGTGACGAAATTCGCACTTGTAATAGACATTGACACACTTTCCAACACATCATAAAATTATGGTTTCATGCATGACCAATGAATGTGTAAGATGGAAATGCGGCGTACACTCCTCTGGATGGAAAGGTGAGAATTACCGATGACTTTTCAACATTTATCCGATAATGATAGGTTGGAAAATGGTGAGGACATGGCAATTTATTAAGCCTTCGACTGTGGAAAAGCACATGTTTGGAGATTTCATACACAGTTTATAACCTCATCTAAGGTATTTTTTGAAACTCGATGCTGGACTTTCGAAGATGATACACGCTTGATGAAATGTCATACTAGATTTAACAAAGTTTCACCGATATTTTTATTAAATAAGAAAAAAAGTGGTCGTCCACCTGCTGTATCAAATTCATAATTAGGTAGAAATTTACCATAAATTCCAATTAATTACTTAATCGGATTGTTGGCTGTGATCATTTCGCATTCCAAGAGGACATAATCAATTGTGTTTCCTAATTAATTAAGTAATTGCATTTTATGTCTGAATAATTTTACAATTTACGTCGCTGCGTACAAAAGGTCTTAATCGAAACCATATGGCAGACGATAAAACGCTTCTTATGTCTGGCAATAAAATTCATGGTTAATATGTGACAATTAAATTAATTAACTTAATGTACGAGTTTAAGTAATAAAGCTATTATGGCTTCGTGTCAGCAACTATTACTACTAAAAGCTAGGTAATCACGGAACTTGCATTTCCATGAAGCAAATGAAACGTTTAATTATTTTCAACTCAGAATTTTTCCTGGGCTTGTTTCTTGTTTGGATGTGCAGTCGCTATTTACTTTAATTTTGCTGATTATCATGGTTTTATGGATCAAATACTCATTAGGATAGATATTTACTCGCGTACCTTTTACTACTTCTAGTTTCAAAACTGTTGTCTATCTCGTAAGAGAAAACTTTATTGTGACCATTGTTAAATATCATCTCCGTTGGATTAGATTTAGTAATTTAATTTCCCGCCAAATATCAATAGTCATAGTTGATGAGACTGATGTCAGCAAATAAAGAAAAGACGAATCATTTGCCCATATTAGAACTCAGATTATTTACACTTGTCATATCATACAATTTGGCCAAGTTGAATTCAGAGGCTTTCATTGTTGTTAGAATTCAATTCTGTTATTGTAACTGAAATCAAAATCTTTTGACACATTGAAATAAATGTATGTATCTACTTGTCAGAATAAAAAACTATCTATTTTTATAATAAAATTTTTTATTCACGAATAAGAAACCCATTTAAGAAAGCAAATTTTGCATGTAGTTAGTAGGTAAGCGGTGATTGAAACTTCCACCTTGATTAAGGCAATAATATTTTGCATTTTAAACGAAACTCTACTTTTCCCCATCTGCAATAAACCACTCATGAAATGAACTAGAGGATGCCGTTACCACCAACAAGCAGTTACTTGGGTCGACTCGTTCCGACAAACATCTACAGTTGCATTCAATTAACGACGATTTATTCAACACTTCTTAGTCGAATCTACAAGATGCTGTTTCTTATCAGAGTGTCCAGGTGTAGGAAAGACTCGAGCAACTCTCACACATATCTCATCAGATCGCAGAAATAAATCAAGTCATTAAAAAGTAGATCCGATTAATAAAAATCGCGTCCCATAATGGAGCTAGATATATGAATTGGTGGAATTTTTATAGCTTGATGTATGGGCAGGATTTCTTTCGGTTCTATGAAAAATTGCTGGAGTAACAAGCTCATTACAAAAAATCCATCGGCAAGCAGTGATTCGATTTAATTGCACCTCCAGGACCATAAATCACATCTTCACTTCTTTTTAAAGGTTTTAACCCCTTCAGAGAGCCGTCTTGTGTATCGTTACGACTGCCAAGAAGGCCATTACATGTAATCAGTTCTCAAAACAACATGTCTCATTTAAAAGTGCATTGCCCTTAATGATCGGTTTGAGTCCATTTTGTATTGGTCTCAGATGAGATGATATATCATTATAATGATGCGTTTTTTTAGTAAATGCAACGCACGTCTAGTAGGGCTTCATGAGCAAAACCACGACTTTGTGGTAAGTCGAAAAAAGAAAGTTATAACAATTTTTATACAGGGTTATTCATAAATATGAAGCAATATTTGAACCTCAAAAATGACCTATAAAATGATGTTAATTTAAATAATAACTCGTGTCCTATCTCTACTGATAAGAATTTTACAGCCCTCGGAATGTGGGTATGGAAATTTGATTTTTTTGTAATAACTTTGGAACTATTTGACCAAATATTATAAAATTTGGAACATTTCCTTGTGACAACATACCTTTTGAACAGGTAATCATGAAAACCGGATACATCTACTCAATTTCCGGTTCCAGCAGTTGCAGGTCACATTTTCTGTTTTTCCATTTCTTTTGCTCTCTTAACACCAATTTTTTATTGCCCAAATCGATAGAGTAATCAATTTCGAATAAAAAACGCATAACCTTTAATACCCCTAAAATGGACCGTTTCAAAGATATTTTAATTTAAACTGAGTACTGCACAACGCTGAAAATGAAAAATATGAATTTTGAATAAGTGGTATCCACGTCAACCAATGACCATGGTCACATAAATCCCTGCCAGGCATCTGTTAACTTTGACGATAAATTTTTGTGAATTTTTTATGAATTAAATGCTACGTGATCCATTTGGATTTATTCTAAGTTATGTTTGGAATCTGAGGTAAACTCTTTTATTAAATATTTTCAATTAAACGCCCAAGAATGGCTCAATGTCAAAGTTGACAGATGCCAGACAGCAATTGGTGGGACCATGGTCATTTGTTGCCGTGGATATCATTTATTCAAAATCCCTATTTTTTGATTTCAGCTTTGTGCAGTCCTCTGTTTAAATTAAAATATCTTTGAAACGGTCCATTTTAGGGGTATTAAAGGTTATGCGTTTTTTATTCGAAATTGATTACTCTATCGATTTAGGCAATAAAAAATTGGTTTTAAGAGAGCAAAAAAATGGAAAAACACAGAAAATGTGACCTGCAACTGCTGGAACCGGAAATTGAGTGGATGTATCCGGTTTTCGTGATACCAGTTCAAAAGGTATGTTGTCACAAGAAAATGTTCCAAATTTTATAACATTTGGTAAAATAGTTCCAAAGTTATTACAAAAAAATCAAATTTCCATACCCACATTCCGAGGGCTGTAAAGTTCTTATCAGTAGAGATAAGACACGAGTTATTATTTAAATTAACATCATTTTATAGGTCATTTTTGAGGTTCAAATATTGCTTCATATTTATAAGTAGTACCCAAAAACAGTTTTTGCGGACTAAAAAATAAAATTGGTAACATTTTTTTTTAATCAGTAAGAGGTGTGAAATCGTGTTTTGGGAGCTTTAACAAAAAAATCCTGTATGCAGCACGTACGCAAAAGGTTTTAGGTGACTCCTCTCATTAAAGACGCGGCTCCTACGTCGCCTCATCGTCATTAATTACGATTCGTCCCCTAAAACCCCATTTTGCATATTTGATACATAAATAGCTATTTTTTGTATATGCTTCCGAAAACAGCTGTTTTGAATCCCAAAAATGAGTCCTTTCCAGACTCATTAAAATAGTACGTAAAATGGTTATTTTAGGCACTTAGTCCCCAAAAACTATTTTCCGGAGTGAAAATAAAATTGGTTACTATGGTGGCAAAATTTTTAAAATTGATTACAAGTGTGAATTCGTGTTTTGGCAGCTTTAACAAAAAAAAGTTGTTTGTAACACGTACTTAAAACGTTTTTGCGGACTCATTTGCTATTCTAAACTCGGTTTTACTTCGTCCGGAAAAAGCAACGATTTGTTCGCAAAAACTGTGTTTTAGGTAGGTACATGTAACAAAAATAACTATATTCTTCGACACTGCCAAAATTTACGGTTTTTCTCCTGTGTAAGGAAGTTTTGACAACTGTTTGGCATTTTTCAATACGAAAAGTGAGATTATTTTTAACAGTTTTAAAGAAATTCCAAGCCTTGTTGAGTCTAATTTGAAGAATAAAATGTTGTACTTAACTCGTCTTTGTGTAAATCGGTTTATTTATTTTATTCCACCTCGTGGATGATAATCCACTCGTTAACACTCCTGGTTTAAAAATCCACTCGTGAAATAAAGCATCCGATCTACACTCAAACTTGTTGAATCTATTAATGAAATGAGGAATGAAACATAATATTAATTGGACTCGTCCATAAACACAAAATTTTTAAAAATTGTACCTTTTCTTAATAGGGTCATCATGTAACTTACAAAGAGTAAAATAAAAAAGTTGAATTTTTTTTCGAAGATTGAGTAGGTAGTAATCAAGATCTGCAAGAACTATTTGTTTAGTTTTGTTTTTTTTTGGGGAAACCGAATTTCATAAATATTTTTGGACAATAATTGTTTGTTTACATCAAACATTCTGAATTTTTTTGTAATCTAATTTTTAAAACAAAATACATTTTTTTAAATTGAAGTTTAGTAAATCTTTTGGAAATTTGGAATTTGTTGAAATTTTTGTTGGATATGATTCTACAGGGTGTTTCACTTAATTTTACGAGGACTGCGCCTGTAAGATGCAATCAATAATACATATTCCCATACGAACTCGATTACAAATTTTGAAAAATTGGATAATCTTCTTTAGTTTGTTTACCCTTTCAAAAATTACAACGTTTTTAGTTAGTTAGTGATTAAGATAGGTAAACTAAAATCATATTCATGCCGTCTCTTGATAGAACAAATGATAATTGTTTCTGAAAAACTACAGTTTATGACTATTAATGAAACAGTGATTAGTTTGACAACTACTGTCATGGGTACATTAGGCGCAAGCTTCGTAAAGTTTTGTGAAACACCCTGTATGTGTCATAGAGGATGAAGTAGATATTTTATTTTCAAATAACTATTCAAACGTATGAATCCTAATTAAGAAAACAAACATTATGATACTTTTTTAAATAAATTTAGTGAATGGTAAATGATTTTTAAAGTTTATATTTGGTTATACAGGGTGTTTCACATAACTTTACGAGGCTTGCGCCTAATGTACGCACCCAAATATACAAAAGTCACAGAACACTGGATACAAAAAATACAAATTTAATTATTTAATTTTTTTAAAACCCATGACAGTACTTGGCAAACTAATCACTGTTTCATTAATTGTCATAAACTGCAGTTTTTCAGAAACAATTATCATTTGTTCTATCAAGAGACGGCATGAATATGATTGTAGTTTATCTATCTTAATCACTAACTAACTAAAAACGTTGTAATTTTTTAAAGGGTGTATTATTGATTGCATCTTTCAGGCGCAGGCCTCGTAAAATTGCGTGAAACACCCTGCATTATTAAAAGACTTTGCTTTTGATTTCATATTCTATACGTAATAAAGAGCACCACTTGTGGGTTGACCCAAATAATGATATAATAGAAGAAATTGGACATTGCCATAAAGTAGATATAATGTGTATGGTTCCATGAACACTAACAATACGTCGTAAATCACAATTTCTCGTCTGAATCTTAATGACCACCATCTGGTGTGATCAAAAATCAAAATCGACACACCGTCACTTTTTATTCACTCGTGTCTGACATTGCACTTGTCCGAATTTCGTCATCGCCTCCAACAATAAATCATAATTAACGAATTTTGAAAAGAACCATTATCATGGTAGCCGCTTCTAATAATACAGACTGTACCAATGTAAACTCATGTATTGAATGGTAATCCAAATGGTGGTGACAGAATTTGATGGATGACTCTTGTTAACTTTCACGAAGCCATCAACAAAAAAAAACTTGACTTCTAATCCAAGTCTTAAGAAGGTAATTAAAACGGCCAATCGATTGGACGAATCCCGCTACCGACTGTCAACAGACGTCACCAATAATAATTTTGAGATTGACCCATTTTGAAATGATTTATAACGACAATTTAAATATTTATAAGCACGAAGGTTATGGAAATGTGGTCTTGTTCATCCAAACCATTTCGACGTGAGTCAACACGCCCTGCGGTAATTGCAAGGGTGGGGCATTGTTTTTGCTATTAGATTAATCAGATTTTTTTATTAATTGGATAGCGTAATTATAATCATTGATACAAACTGAGTATTTGGGGTAATTCTTACCAAGTCTTGTGATTGACAGAGTAAGATTCTTCGTAAATCGATATGACTCCAGCATTATTGCGTTTACTAAAACAATATTCATATAAGGCAAACTATAATGGGTCGAAAAAAACTCGTATAATATAGATCTGTATCAGATGTCGAGTCATTGGACACATGTTTTAAAATTATCATTCTTCCGCTGACGAGATAAGACTTCTGAACTACAATTGCCCGATGATCATCTAAATTATATTGTCATTAGCAACTTTAATAAGCCAAAAATCCTAACTTAATTTCAATATGTCAACAGTAATTCAGGTCAAAAACTTGCGAACTAAGAAAATAATTGGGGGGCATCAAGAGGATGACACAGAACCGGACAAGATGAAGCAACACGTTTCGTCAAAATCCTTCTTCAGTGTCCTCACTTGCCGATGCTTATCACTAGACAAATTATTACAAACATGTCAGTATTAAGCAATTACCAGTCACAGGAAGTCATAAAAACTCTTTCACATCTTTATTGTGGATTATGAAGTGTTTCAATAAAATGTGTCAATTATCGGCTTGTTAGCTTGTCAATTTTGATCGATTTGATGAATCGATCGCCTAAAATTTGGTCTAGGAGCAATTCATCAGTTGGAGGAGGCAAGATAATTTCATGTTTTTGGAAGACAAGATGCAACTTGTTTTTCGTTCAAGGCCAACTTTGATATGTTTCCATTTTTCTATTTCGTAACTCGTTCTGCTGGTCCAAAAAAGGGAGCCGAAACATGGCCTTGCTGATCAAATTTTACTGAATCGGGCGTGAGTGCGCACCTAACGTGTGAAAATCGAAATAATCAGGATCAGATAAGAATAAATTTACTACGAAACGTGACTTACATGAATGAGTAAGATGAATGATAAGGAGAGTTATTTACTTATAAATTCAGTCGTGTTATAGGTATACCTACAATTAAATCATCAAAGAATTTTAGTATTAAAAATCAGATTCAAGAAGATTTATTATTCATAGTTTATTTTTTAGAGTAACAAAATTGAAGGACGTGAGAAGATGTAAGAGTAACATTGTGAAAAATTATGGAAGAGTGTAGTAGGAGTGCTGAATATGCTATACCGATTAAGAAATGATACAAATAAAATGAAAAATTTTGCACAAATGAACATGCATATTTTGAAACAATTAATATTTTTGTTGATATGTATATCGCGGCAAAACATTTTCAGAAATACCCCTCTGATGAATAACCCTGAATATTCTTTTAAAATTAATTGTTTAAATACGTAGTTTGACACGGTTTTACATTTTTAAACAGAAACTGTTGAAATTTGAAACGCAGAACTTTTGGCAGCAGATTCCTAACACCTCTATAAATATATTACATTAAAATCTGGTTTAAAAAATTGTTAATATTTTTACGAGTGCGATGAAGTTGAAAAGGTTAAAATGATATAAAATTACTACTTACCTTATGTTTTTTTTGAAAAAATAATATACAAGTTATGAATTTAAAAATTGAATTAACTGTTCTTAGGAACGCAAGGACAAAACTTATAATTAATTGAAAAAAATTCAATAGAAATATGTACTCGTACTTACAATAAATAAATATTGTTTTTAGAATAGCGTATGCAAGATAGATTTTAGTTATTAAATCAAAATGCGAAAAGATGACTGAAACTTGCGAATAATAAATGAACATCACCTATCATTTCTACATTTTTTTTAAGCATTTGCGCACCCAAACTCAAACCTACACCAAAAGAACACGGACAATAACTAATGATCCGAAAACCGACACAGTAAAGCTTTTACTTCTTTCATTATCTTGATAAAAATCTTAATTAACTTTATCAATTAACATCCAAATTTGCTTTGCACGTGAACTTTAACTTGTGTTAAGGCATCTTGGATCAGAACATGAAGTGTTAGTACATGCAACTGATTACAAGTGAAATCAATTTAAAAATTACGTGATGCTCCTAGGGAGATGAGTGATAACCGAGTCTTGCGATAAGCATCTCGTGTTGTTCATCAAACGCTATGACTTGCGCCTACACGTATCCTCAGACCGATAATTAGTACCTTCTCCAATAGTGCTCGTCTTTCTGCCAACCACGTCCAAATCTGATTTATGGCTCAGACAAACTGTAAATAATATTGCGAAATCGGTCCATCGCATCGCAAGAATTAATTACTATTAAGAGATGCGCTGATTGAGATTCAATCAGACAGTAACAGGGTCTAAAAACGGCCAAAACAGGTGCACGATTAATCAAATTGTTGGCTTTACGCAAAGCGTTTGGCCGTCATTAATCTCAAGTTGAAGAAGCGATCCAAATTACATTTCTGAGAAAAAGTTGCATGATCATAACTCACGGTGGTTAAGATTCAATTTGCTCGATTAATTTCGGAGGCTGTAATTTCGATCAGAAAATTGCGTAAATCGAATGGTGCGAGACGTTTAAATTGATGTGAAATCGTAATATGAGTTTATGGGGCTGGGGTTATTTACAGCCGGTCGGAAGGTCAGCTTTTCTGAAGATTTACGTGGACGTAGGCATGTATGTTCATGTCAGTTGTGATAATAAATCGATGGTAGGAAAGGATTAGTTTGTTATAAAACAGATGGATTCGTTCTGGAAATGCGAAGTTGAGTGTACAGACATTTTCTATATACAGGATGTTTCAGAACTTGCGCCCCAAAGTAAAATGTCAAGTGCCGGCCTCGCCGGCGGCAATAGGTCACAAAAAAATGTAACCGAAGAAGTAACTTTGGTTTGCATAAGAAAGTTGTAAGACCACCAATTTCAGAAAGGCACTTCAGGGTGTTATTGAGAAATTATACCCTCTTCTAGGTTTCAAAATAATACCAATTTGCCTAAAAGTTTCAAAAAATAGTTGGTTTACTGTAATTTTGACATTTATTAGTTTCCTGAAATGTATTGACTTAACACGCTGTTTTCTGGAATTCTAGATTTCGAGTATATTTTCTTCGCTGAATACGAACATAATTAAAGTCACTAACTAGATTAGTAGTCACTAGTAATCTAGTGACTTTAGGCATAATAAGACAAAAAAGTCGTTGATAACCTTTCAAAATTCTATCTCCAAAAATTATGGAAATTTTCGATAAACCGACAATTTCTGTAATACTTTTTTGTGTTTTCTTTGGAAGCATTTAGTGGACTGGACTGTTGGTGGCCGATGTGTTTTTTTAATAGGTAATATAATTTTAACATGACGTAACTCTTTTTCTCTCGAGATATAGGAACTAAATTTTAATGTTTTCTTATGTCTACAGACAACTCATTAACACGGAAAAAAAGATTCAAGAGCCATATTCGACGCTCACTCCACAAATAATTAGGGACTCTAAAGTGAGCCTAATAAAGAGAAAAAGGGCAGAATTGTGTTCTCAAGTGAATGCTGAATGCTATTTTTTTGTAGTAACTAATAAAAATACAAAGACTCTTCTGGAGTGTTTATTGAAAAAGCAACAAAAGGGTTATAGTAAACTTATGTGATTGAAAGAAAGCAATAATAAATTACAGTGAAATGTAGGTATATTTTGAGGTTAGAATTTCTTCACTGGACAAAAATACCTTGGGACATCTACAATTTTAATATTAAACTGGGGTACGATTTTATATTTTTCTGGTTAACTTTCTTTTGCTTCTTTATTTCAAAAAGCAATAATGCATTAGTTCTCAAGCTTTATAATTCATACATCGGCTTGTTAATCTATATCAGATCGAAGAGAAAGTTAAGAAAGAACAATGCTTTTGAAGAAAATACCTAAGAGATTTAAAGAAGTCGGTTTAAAAATTTTTGGGAATCGAGTTTTAAAACTCTCCCGACGTTCTTATGTAAGTAAAAGGAGTAAAAGTTACTTCTTTAGCTTCACTTTTTGGTGACCTATTGCCGCCGGCACTTGACATTTTTTTTCTGGGGCGTGAGTGCTGAAACACCCTGTGCATACATATTCAAAATAAATAAAAACTCTGACGCATTTTCTTCCAGAAGCAAAAATGATGCAATTTGTATTTGCAATTATTACCCTTTTCTACAGCCATCAAAAAAAAGGTATGATATTTTTACTATATTACTTGTATATAACTTCTAATCTGTAATTATGCAAATGTAGAATGGTAACAGATGCATCCTTTAAAATATTATAAACAACTTACTTATAAACAAGTTGTCTGCATAAAGATTAAATAAAATATGTTTGAATGCAAAAATGTTTTGCTACAATATTAATTAGCAATATTAATGATAATAGGAAGATGACATCAAATAATAACATAATTTTACTTGCAAATAAGTTATAAATATTATGGTTAAATCAAAACCATCACATTTTTTCGAGAAATAAATATGATGAGACTCGTGCGCTAAGTTGTATGGGTATAATAATAAGAAAAGTCTTTCGTAGACACGTTTTAAACTCTCATAAATGAGGATTTGTTAAAATATAAATACTTTTTTGTAGACTTTTCTGACAAAATTAGTAATTGAATAGTTCCAAACATTTAATTACAACACTATTATTTTAGAAAATCTACACACAAAAAGAATTGTTGTAAATTGTAGTCAGTGTTGTCAATAGATTTTTTGTCTCGAACATTAATAGTCACCGTCTATTTATTATACAATATTAAATACACGTCATGTATTGTTTTTAAGTACATGTGTGCAATAAGAATAGCAAAAATACATATACTCGTATTTCCACTAGACTTTCTTTTGACATATCGTTTTCTCGATAAACAAATCATTGTAATTATAAAGCTGACTGCTCTTTCTGCAATTATAAAGAGTGATCTTCGATTATCGTCTGTGTCACTTCCAATTAAAAAAAGATCACAGTTGGCAGACATCGTTGTCTGTTTGTAAATCCCTGATAAGTAATAATTATCAGAGCTATTACAGACCATTACACGCTCTGTAGTAATTAATGCGATTCTATCAGATAATAATTAGTTTACGGATAGTTGTTTCCTGTCAGTGGTATTAAAGGATAATTTACGACCCTCAGTCCTCGTATTGTATCGACTGAACTCTCTTAATCAATATTTTATTGTATTAGTCCAGTCCACTAACAAGTCTTTGAAGTAATTTATAATCTAAATCTATATGCAAATTCTAAAATAAGAAAATGCTGTTGATTATTATTTATATGTCTTGATAAAATTAACATACTCACTTTAATACAGCAATTTTATTCCCTATCGCACAGCGCGCTTGACGTATGTGCAAAAGAATTGGATAATAATTAATAAGAGTAACTAGGAAAATGGCGTGATTTTCCAAGTGGTTACATACAAGGATAAACTTCTATTATAAGACTAATGTAACCCTAAGCTGGGCTTTCTACCGCTGAATTTATGTAGCAGGCAATACCATATTAATAAATTTAATTCAAACCAGCTTTTATTCTTTGATTTATAAAGGAATCCGTGCCAAAGCGATCGTTAATAAATTTATGCTTTCAGTTATGAATGGGGAAAGTGGGTGGTAATCGCTCCAAGTATCACTGAAACATTTCGCATTACGTTATGACAATTACATGCTTTCACGGACGTTTTTATGATCGTTTTTAATAAATTGTTGGACTTTTGAGTGTGTGCCGAGGTTTATATCTTGTCTTATGTATCTTTAACATGTGATAAAATGCATAATAATATAATAACTTGAATTTAAAATGTTTACTTTTTTATTGGGTGCTCTTAAATATACATAAAATCAAAGTGATTTACAATGCTAACACAAGCTTTTACTAAAAAGGAAAAAGGAACATTTATTTTAATGTAAGAGTACTTCAGAGATGCGTTTAAATTACCCTTTAATTATATAACGGTTTAGGTGAAAGGAAGTAATTCATTTTTGCAGTTTTTTTCTACTTTTGATGTTTTTTAGAGCTAGGTACCATTCTTCTCATAACATATTACGTTACATCGACTTATAAGAAAAATGGATAATACCTATTTTGTGATTAAGGAAACAGTATATTACAGTAATTTTTTGAGTGTACAAACTTTATTAAACTAACAATCAAAAGTTCCTTAAAAATGAAAGCAAATGTATTTAATTCGGTATAAGTATTTAGCATATAATATTTAAAAAATATAAGGTTAAAAAAAGACGTAAACAATGAAGTAAACATGTGAACATATGAGCTTCGAAGATACAAGTACCTAAGTAGCTTTCTGTTCAATATTTTCCTCTAATGAGGGTGTTAGAAGGTGTAGTCTTTGACCTCAAAAAAGTTACTAAAGTGGTATCTACCTATATTTTTTATTCAAAGGTAGTATCGAGAGATCAAGATAATTTGTAATCGAGTCATCCTTGAATCCGAAAACGTATGTCTGTGAAACGTCAAATAAAATGTCAAGTCGAAAGGTAAAATAGCATAAAAAAATTATAATTTTTAATAACGAAATTTATGATTTACTTCCAAAAAAGAACGGTCTTAATTCTTATTATTATACGTCGGCGACTTATTTTAGGCCCATTTTACCGCTTTACCTTTCGACTTGTCATCTTATTTGTCAGTTAGTTCAAAAACAGACATACGTTTTCGGATCCAAAGATGACTCGATTATAAATTATCTTGATCGCTCTATAGAAATATGTATAACTATTAAGTTTAAAAATGTTAATTTTACCTAAATGTTTGAAATGTTTTTTTAATTTCATGGTATTTTTTAAACTGTAAGATATTTCTTAACACTTACCTTTGTTATTTTGTTTTTTTATTTTTTTATATACAGGGTGATTCACGAGGAATAATGAGCCTGACCAAATTCTCGATGCAACTAACATTACATTTGTCGCAAAGCAACTTGCGAAAAGTAATGGTGGTTGCATCGAGAATTTGGTCAGGCTCATTATTCCTCGTGAATCTCCATATACTTGTGTGCATATAATCACAGCAGGAAGTTACAACAATATTTGTACGTTTCCTAGTTAAGTCGAAATTATTGCTTTTTATAATGTTTCTATAACTTATAAATTGAATAGCTTTAGTATTCAATCTGTATTAATAAAAAGAATTTGAAGGTACATATTTAAAAAATACTTCACTTTATTAATTTTAGCCAAAAGAAGCCATAGTAATTTAAAATTAGCTTTGCTGCTTTTACAGTTTCAGTGTAGGTACCATTTTTTTTTCATTATCCAGAAAACCAGTAAGAAACATCGTGCAAAGGCTGCCGTGCCGTGTAATTTAATTAAAAAATCAATTACAGTATGTTTACAAGGTAGGGAGCGTGACAAGCAATGTCGTCATAAATATCGTCTTTAATGGGGTGATTTTTATGTGCTTCCATTGTATTGTCAGTTACGATTATTCGCGGAGCGTTCACTACTTCTCATTCTTTACGATCTTACAGTATTGAAGTCTCCTCCTAAAATTCTCCAGATGTTTTTGCTTCAATGAATGGAGTTGGTGGAAGCATGCTAATTTGACGGAATTTTGTAATTAACTGTGTGGGAATCTTTTAAAGGATTAAGACAGTGGCTTGTATTGTATTAAAGAAATCCGAACATTTATGATGACTACTGTAGGAGCAATGATTAGATAGGAGAATTCTAGAATGTCAATAGTGACAGCTTTATCTTGATCTATAAGCAACATAACATTTATATTTCCTGTGACGGCATGTGAAACCAAAAATTTCACATAACGTGCGACGTCTATCTCACGCATTAATTTACAAGTAAAATGCAATAAATGCATGATTTACGTCGACTGATCCTATAATAAATTTCGCACCATATGATGTCATTATCATCCTCATCAGTCAGCGGCTTCTGGTCGTCATATATGATTAATAAAGTGCATAATGAAGGTGGTAAACCTAACAAATCATAGTGATTCCAAAAAATGTCAACATCAACAATTATTGTATGCAATAAAGAATTCTTATAGAGTGCACGATATAAAATCTCTGGGTGCAGCCATGGGCGTGCTGTTACGAAAACAGGTGAAATAAATCTGCAGTAGCCTTCTCTCACTTCTCGCCATTGACTTGTGACTGGTTTTAGGTTGTCTGGAGAGGTTGTGTCGTGGACACAATTTGGGGAGGGCGGCCAATAGTGCCGGTGAAAGTGCAACTCGATGACTTCTGCCTAATTAGTTTCACGTACCCCACTGTTCTTTGTTTTATTAATAATATTAACGGTGTGCAGCTTAGTGGGTATGTGGGTGACTTGGTCACATGGGCGATATGGACGCACGATCCCTAACTACAATCATCAATTTTTTTCATATTTCTGCGTCATTTCGAAATGAGATCACTTGAGCCAATAACTTTTGTTGTAAAAAAATATCTTCTGAGTAGGGTGTCAAGAATGGTGTTTCAAAAATATAATAGGTACACCAAAAAATTAATAAATTAATAATTTTACGAGAATAAATTTATGATTTGCTTCTAAATTTTATAAATACAGTTATTTTCGGAACGAAAAATTTGGAAACACTTTTTAATTTTGCTGTTGCGTGTACTTTAATTTTAGTTTTCTTTGTTTTTTATTTTTTTATTCTCCGTATTTTATTTTTTAAATTATCTTCACTCTTACAACCATATTTAGTTATGATGTTATGATGTACCTTTGCTCTTTAGTCCTGGAGCAAAGTATTGTTGGGACTTCTTGCTTTCCAGTTTTTTTAGAAGCTCTATGCCAAATTCGTCAAATTTTAAGCGGCTTAATCAAATTTTTTTCTAGAAGTCAAAGGTTTTATTCACGATACTCTTTGTCACTTTTGTAAATGTTTTGTTTATTTAGGTATACTTTTCATTTTTGGACTCGAGTTTGTAAGAGTTAAAAAAGTTTGAGTTATTTGATTAACCTAAATAATAATCCTTCATTTTATTTTTAACTAGAGGCTTTGCATGTCATTTATTTCATGGTGATCCATAATCGGCCTTGTTTTCTCTTGGTCCGATGGGAGTCTTGCGTGTCCGCCGTACGTCAAATCTCCTGCCCCCCATGTGTATTCTATAATAAGAGCTAATGTTAATTTAATAACAAAGTGTAGTTTAAAACTACCAAAAAATGATTGATGGTGCCCCGTATAAATCATCCGCGGGTAGTCCCCGCTTGAGAAATGCGTGACCGTTGCGAATCTGGTCCATATTGACATTTATTGTTTATGACGCGTGTTTGCCATACATTGTGTTGGACATTTTCATGTTGTTGCAACGTTAAATGGTCACTACACGTCGTAAATTAAAGCGCTGCGGTTACAGTGGGCGGACTATGTACTTTACACGGCGGTCTTTTAAGTGTTATTATTGTCCTTTGGTTCAGGAAACGACCGAGCGTTTTTTCTTCTACCGCTAAACTAATATTGGAACAGCATTTACTGAACTGTTAATTATTGCTTGGACATTCTTGGGCGTATTGTGTAAGAGAGTCTTAAGCGATAGATTATTTCCATTGACTATGCTTCATAAGTGGATTTGTTTGTCTTTAAAACTATGGAAAAAGAAGACAAAAAGATGATCTTAAAAGAATGGATAGATTTTATCATGGCATTTATTATTGAAAAGTTATGACCTATCAAAATCTTACTAGAAAAATTTAACTCAAATCATTAATTTATTGTTTTGAGTGAAATAAATAATAGGTAACACTGTCCAATAACTTTTTACTTTGTATTCTTCTATATACAAAAAGGGTGTACATTATCTTTTTTTATTCGGTGAGTGCGAAGCCTGATAGGTATACCTATACGAAAAAGTAAAACCGACAGACAAAAAACCTGAATCCAACAGAAATAATTATTTTTGTTACAAGTACCTAAAATACATACGAATTGTAGCTGTTTCCGGACGAGGCGAAGCTCCCAAAGAGCAAATTTACACGGCCTCTTATTAATTCAAAAAAATTTGCCATCATACCAAATTGACTTTTTCGTCAGGAAAAACTGTTGTTGGGGACTAAGAACCTAAAATAACCATTTTTCGTCCTATTATATTGAGTGCGAAAAGAACTCATTTTAGGGGCTCAACTGAGTTCCTAAAGCAACTATTTTCAGGAGCGTATACAAAAAAAGCTAATTTTTGTATACTCTCCCGAAAACAGTTGTTTTCATTTGAGTCGTCCTTTTTCCGGATTAAAAAATAAAATTGGTAACTATGGTGGCGAAATTTTTTGAATTAATAAGAGGTGTGAATTTGTGTTTTGGGAGCTTTAACAAAAAAAATGTTGTTTGTATCAAGTACCTAAAACGTTTTTGCGGACTCATCTGCTATTCCAGATTCGGTTTCACCTCGTCCGGAAACAGCAACGATTCGTTCGCAAAAACTGGGTTTTAGGTACTTGTAACAATTTCAGAAGCGTATACAAAAAAAAACATTTTCAGAACTTCATAGGCGATTAAAAAATATTTCCTTAAATAAAAATTTCAACGTATTTCAAATTTGCATAATACAGCGCTCTAAAAAACATAAAATACATCTAAAAAAGGATTTTGGTGTTGAACAGTGTATTTATTCAAACTAATATTTTTTCTCTCAATTCTTTCAAGTTGCGTCGTTTGCATTAATAACCTAAGGAAAAAAATGAGCAAACTTTCCACAAATACCTAAACAAAATCTCCAAAAAATAGTTTTTCACACTGACAACATTTTATATAGGTAAACAAGCGACATGATTGTAAACTATTTAGAAACTTTGTTTATAAAGAAATTAATTTCTTCAATTAATCTTTGACACATTTTTTAACGGTAAATATTTAGGATTTATACGATTACTTACAATATACAAATAAACAGTCAGGTAGCCAGCTAATTATAAACAATTGTATACTAATCAACGTGGTAACAGAAATATACTCAAGATTCAGGAAAATTGTGAGATGATATTTCTGAGCAGTTTGAAATGCTGATGCAATTAGGCCACTAAGTATGCCTACTTATATTTTGTTTATTTTAAATGTATTTAAAGACATTATTCTTGTTATATGCAGTGTAGCAATTATATTTTTAATAATTTATAAGTGAGTACAATATTTCATCTTACTCTTACATAATCTCTATGAAATGAAGATATATTAAACATACCAGTTATGATCTTCCTTACCTACATCTTGTCCGATTGAATTTCCACATAATGTTTTAATCGTAGAACAAAATTTGTTTTATGATTTATGCACTTATAACGCATGCAAGTTTAATGCAACAAATACCTACAACAAATTATTTTAATAATGTAGATTTTAAGCAAGTGTTGGCTTTCAAAATCGAAATGTTGTTTGCAGTTGTAGTGCGAATCTATGTAATTTGTTTTGTATAAACGCATATAAAGTTGTTTCTTGAATCGGTAACCTGGGGGAACTTACATTCTAAGCATCTAGTAAACTTTTATGTCTAGTTGGAAGAATTTTGATAGCAAATAAAATTACTTGAAGCGACTACCTTAGTTGAAAGCAAATGTGCTTTGACATCGCATCACATACTAAACTTCCGACTAAATATGGTCACTCAAAGTCATCGGTAGGATGTAAAATTACGCTACATTTGCTGTACTTAGATAAATTAGAGTGTGTTTTGTTTATTAGAATAGCAGGAAGATTAAGTCAAGACTTATAGCTTCAGATGGCATTCATCGAAGTTGACCAAAAGTCTTAATATAGAAAACTGTAATAAACTAATGAATTAAATGTATAAAACATGAGAGTTTATAATTTACTTAGTTTTTATTTTGTCTCATAATAAATCTCTGATTACACGGAACGTTCAAATGTTCCTGGAACAAAACTTTACGCTTGGGAATCATAATGAAAATTTAAACGTACCTATATTATTAAAATTAGCATTTTTTATAGTTATAATTTCCTGTTGAAATAAGCTTGACAGAAATTAAACAATTACCTAGTTTGGAGATTGTGAGAAAAAATTTGACCCAGAGGTTTTTTTAAATGAGATGAAGTCGGTTAAAAATATAGAAACAAAACAATAAAAATCTCTTAAGTTATTAAAATTACTAATTAGGTTGACTAATACATAGTATAATTCTTTTATTTTTGCAATTTTAAGACCTTCCACAAGAATAGTCTTTTGATAAAGGACCGTCTCAACCGCAGTTTTTTTCAAGAACAAAAAGCATCCGTTCGAGTCGAGTCTGCTTAAAATCGTGTGTCAAAATAATTTATCGCCGTGTTATTATCGAGTTCATCCATAAATTTCAGTGAGTGATTAATGGGAGTACAATTCTGTGGCGTTTTTTTCTTGTTCTAGTGTTGTGATTATTTTAGTTTCCCGATTAAGATAATTCGTAAATAATAAATCTATCAGAGCTCGGATTAAAGTATCAAAACTGTTCTTTTCTCATAACTTTATAACTCGAATGGTCTCACAATCCAGACTTTAACCATAAATTCTAATACGTGATTAATGACTCCAATCATCTTGTCGCTTTTTGCTCTTCTTCTTACACTAGAATAATTTTTTACGTGATTGAGTCGTGTTCGAGATGGTGTGTTAATAAACCCATACACCTGTTACTTGGCTGTGACTTATGTTTATGGGTTGGGTCATGGGTCAATTGCTTCGAACCAGCCGCTTTCTAATCTCCGGTAAAAAACGAGCTGTAATTTCAATTCATTTGCTGGAGTTGAAGGGTTCGCAATAAGGAATTGCAATGCATGTGTTATTATTTTTATACTGGTTATCTTGGGTTTTGTTGTGAAAGAAAGTAAAATTGCATTTTAATTGTTGCAGGAGCTCTTGGAACAACTTTTTAAACTCTTCGACCAGGACCGTGACCAGTGTCTACTTCAAGAAAACTGGATTGAATTCCTCAAACAAAGACTCACGTATGACCATTAATTTAAATTACGAAAAAAAAATCATGACAATATCCTTTTGCAGAGATGAAAAGCAGATAGATTTCGCAGAACAACTCGAGAGTGTTGCCTTTTGTCTTTGCGGCGACGAACCCATCCATTTGGAGCAGTTTAATCAAATTTTTAATGCTAAAGGCGTAAGTTAATAGGAGTATTATATAGTGATTCAAAATGAGATACTAAAATCCTATGTACCTCTATGAAGTGACTAAAATACACAACATTGCAATTTATGTTTGATTTATGTTGAGTTTCGTTTTGAAAGACTGTAATTGATTTAAAATCTTCTATTGAATACCTTTTATTTCAGATCGTAGACAAGTTATTTAGGTTAATAGATCGAGACAATTCAGGAATAATAATCTCCGAAAATATTATGGAATTCCTGGCGACTATTACAAACACGAGGTAAGTCTCGTAGGGTCAAAAGTCCTAAAGTTTTTGAGGCTAATACAAATATGCATAAATCTCGTGTATAAATTTTCTTTATTATCTGCATTATTGTGAGTTACATGCAATAACACTGTCGTAAATATGCACTTTCTAGGCCTCGAACGGGGTTCGATAAAGGCAGTTTAGACCGATTAGAGCAATTATTCAGGCAGACTGTAGGCAACGAGAAAGAAATTAAGAGAGAGGACTTCAAGAAAATCGTCATTTCGAAAAATGTAGGTTCTGCGTGATAAAAAAATTGTTTGTAAGTTTTATCTTGTAGCCTTTTTTTACCGAGCGAGTGTTCCAAATCTTCGACACGGACAATTCCGGTTCAATATCTCTGCAGGAGTTTTTGGACGCGATGCACCAATTCGCCGGCAAATCTCCTGATGATAAAATACGGTTTCTGTTCAAAGTTTATGATCTGGATGGTTCGTGCCGATTCTGTGTTACTTTTTAATATGCAACATTATTTTTAGGCGACGGTTTAATACAACATAAAGAACTCCAACATGTTATGAGAGCCTGTATGGAAGAAAATGGAATGCAATTCAGCGAGGAGCAAATCGACGACTTGACGGTGGCGATGTTCGAAGATGCCGACACTAACAACAGGGGGGCCATCACTTATGAAGCTCTCAAAAACCAGCTGGAAAAGCACGGGGGGCTGTTAGAGAATCTATCAATCAGGTAAAACGCGCATGCAACCTCGCCAAATGTTCTCACTGTAAATTAGCTCTCCGATTTAGACAAAATTAATTTCTTAAAAATAATTATAATTAAATATTTAGAATCAAAACACATCTAAAATTTTTAGAAATATTAATGTTGACTTGCAGTTTACTTTGTGGATTAATATCCATATACCAACTGTGTGCTTGTTTTTCAGTATTGATCGATGGCTGGTACCACCCAACACTCAGAATCCGCCAGATTCACTTCTGAGAAAGCTCATGGCAATGAAACCTTATCAATTAACTAAACCTTACGTAAAAAACAATTACGTTTATTTGATATTTTTAGCAGCATTTTTGATAGTAAACGCAGCTCTTTTCATTTCTCGTGCGATAGAATACAGAGACAAAAACTGGTACACGATATTTGCAAGAGCTTGTGGTAGGTAATAACAACGAATCTTAATAATCCTTTTATTGATTTTACTGATACAAAGGTCAGTGCCTCAACTTCAACTGCATGTTTGTCTTGGTTCTAATGTTGAGGCAATGTATCACATTTTTGCGAACAAGAGGATACAGCTCGATGTTACCCCTCGATCAACACATCTACTTTCATAAACTCACTGGGATGTTCATTTTTGGTTACAGTGTTTTACACACGATTATGCACGTGTGTAATTTTAGTTTAGTCGTGGTTGATAGCCCTATAAACGTCAAAAATCTCACCGTAAATGAGTGGTTGTTCACTAACAAGCCACAAATATTTGGTTTAGTCCCAGGTTTAGCAAATCCGACTGGTTTTGCTCTGCTATTTATTCTTCTGATTATGTTTATTTGTTCGCAAGCTTTCGTACGAAGAGGAGGCTGTTTTGAGGTAAGTGTGATATTGTGACACTAAAGATGGCAATATTTTAGCACAATTAGGTGTTTTACTGGACACATCTATTGTATGTACCATTTTGGATATTGGTAATACTTCACGGGCCGAATTTCTGGAAGTGGTTTATTCTTCCGGGTTGTATATATGCAATTGAACGTATAATGAGGCTAGTTTCGATGAAAAGTGAGAGGGGCAAAACTTACATAAGTTCAGGGCTACTTCTACCATCTAAAGTAACTCATTTGGTGATTAAAAGACCTCTTCAATTTGATTTTCATCCAGGAGATTATGTTTTTGTCAATATACCAGCAATCGCCAAATACGAATGGCATCCCTTTACTATTAGCAGTGCTCCTGAACAAGAAGGTAAGAATTTGAACCAAATTGCATGTTAGTAGTAAAGAAAATAGATTACATGTGGCTCCATATTCGTGGTGTGGGCCAATGGACAAACCGTCTCTATGAGTACTTTGAAAAAGAACAAGAAAAGCTCCACAATGGTGATATCCCACCACATAATCCTCCGAATGCAAAAAAGAGGTTATCTAATGGAAGTATCGATAATAACAACCAAAATCCATTAAAGAAAATTCAAGCAACCATCACTAGAACTCTGTCAAATCGCGATTCAAGTCGAAAACCCGGAGTCCAACTAGTGGGTTTCTCCAATGAGACTTTCCAAGACGACAGTAATAAAAAGCCAACCGAGAGCGATTTTAATAGAGCTTCTTGTAGTAATACTGATTTGACAGCTTATTCACCTAGACCTAAAAAAGTGACATCGGATAAAAAGCTTCATCGGCTTCTCTTCACAGAGAAAGCACCACTGGAAAAATCTTTGTCGATGCCAGACATTCAGACGAAAGCCAAGAAAAGAGAGCGGCTTCTTGTGTAAGTTGAACCTATTTGACTCGATGTTATTTGTTTATATTTTATTACATTGTTCTGTGTTGTGAATGAATAAATTGTTTTAGTTTGAAGGAATACATGCGTTCTGAATCTGAGAAAAGTTTCGACGAGTGTCAGATTCGTCGGGCACGCCTCCAATCTTTAGGCCTCGCATATTTAAGTCCTCAGAATAAGTCTCTAGCTCAAAGTTTCCGTTATATGCGTAATAAACCAACTATAATAGCTTTCAAAACTCCCAGTTTGGAAAACTGCGAGCAACGTGATTCTAGCAGCTCTTTAGGCTCTGTTGGTAAGTGTTTTAACGTCGATCGATTTAAATGTAAGGGTTTTTTAAAGGACGTCAAGTTAGCGCTCTTAGTTTTTCCTCTTCACCTGAAAAACAAGCCGAGGAAGGCAGAGCAGGTTTCCGTACCGATTTCTCTCCCGGAACTGTTCCCTTGAAACCAATGAATTATCCTGTAGGAAAACCTTTAGAGGTAATTGAGTTTACTTGCGGTGCTTTTGGTGATTTATTGGTGACTTTTGGTTAGTAGCCTATTTTTGAGAAAGCGACGCCTCATGATAGTGATGAGGAACTTAGGGAACGCATTTTGCGCGATCTGCCGGTGGGGGCTGGGACCGAGGTGACGTTGTGTGACGGCTTGTGTGCTTTTCTAACAGTTAATTTTTGTGACTAACACTATGTAATCCTAACTCAATTGTAAATTTAATCACCAAACTAATTTTATTATCGTTAGATCTATCTGGATGGCCCTTACGGAGCCCCTTCAAGTCATATATTCCGCGCACAGCATGCCGTTTTGATAGCGACGGGTATTGGAGTCACACCTTTTGCTTCAATCCTCCAATCCATTATGCACAGATATTGGAAAGCAAGGCACTGTTGTCCCCGGTGCAAATTTTCATGGGCTAGCGAAATTCCACCCACGGTTATGAATTTGAGAAAAGTAAAACTAAGACATTGATTGCGCCAATTATGAATTTGCCAATTTTATAGGTTGACTTTTTCTGGATTAATCGAAATCAACGTTCATTCGAATGGTTTGTTAATTTATTGTCTCAGTTAGAAATAGAACAAGCTGAACTTGGCGGTGCTATGGAACGTTTCTTAGAGATGCACATGTATATAACTAGTGCCTTACAAAAAACGGATATGAAAGCAGTGGGTCTGCAATTAGCTTTGGATCTGCTTCATGAAAAAGTACATTTAGTAATTTGGGCTGTTGTCAAATATAGTTTAAATGTTATTGTAGGAAAAAAGAGACTTAATAACTGGATTGAAGACTAGAACTAATGCGGGCCGTCCTAACTGGGACAAAGTTTTCAAGCAAATTCAAGATCAGAAGAAAGGTAAAGTAACTGTCTTCTATTGTGGTCCTCCACAACTCGCTAGAATTATTAGAGTAAAATGTGATCAATATGGATTTAGCTTTCGGAAAGAAGTATTTTAATGCCGTTTGTATATTGTAATCTTTAATTTGTACTATAGTTATTTATATTATTTATTTCTGTTGTACATTAGGACCTTTACTTACTCTTATATTAATTTTAACACTCGTGTGTACCCCACAGTCAGTTTTTAAAGGTAATGGGTCTTTTTATAACTATTTATCTTTTTAGTGTAAGTGTATTGTTTGTATAGTAAATATTAAATGTAATACAATAAAATATATTTATTTCCATTTTTGAATCCGTGTTTTATTCTTTTCTTTTACCTACGAGATTACTACTATTACATATACAACCATTAATACACGTAAAGCTTGTATAGAATTAATACAGTTTAAAGTGTTTTAGACTGACTTCAAATTTCAAAAATCATTTTTATTTTGTATTGAATGTTAAAGATTGCTTGTTTGGTGAAACTTTAGGGTCTGGAGCAAATAATAAGTCGCCTGATCGTTGCTGATCAGCCGGAAGTGCCTACTTGGAAAAGTATGAGTAGATAAACAATAAGTCGAGCAATAAGTTCTTATCGTCTAGTAAAGTAGATTTTTATCTACGGTTTATATTCAACACTAAGGCGACCATAATTACAACGTCGTAATTATACAGGATGCACCAGAACTCGCGTCCCAGAGAAAAATTTCAAGTAAGATACCAGGAACATGAAAAAAATGTTTAAAAAATTCTATCTGTCAAAAAATTTTGACATTTGACATTTTTTTTATGTTTATTTAATGATACTGATGATCTTGTATACGTTTTTTTTTTACAATTATTTAGTAAAGGTACACAAATTTTGCCAATAAAAGCCACAAATAACATTGAACAAAGTTATAATTTACGATACAGCTTCCTGGTTTTCTTTTCTGTAACCTGTAAAAAAAAACTAGGAAAATTCTTTTTCTAACAGAAATAAATAGAGTCAAAGTACAAAATTTAAACCCTCATAACTTCGAAATTTTTATAATAAAATTTTTTTAACATTTTTTCCATGTTCCTAGTATCTTATCTTAAATGGCATTTTTCTCTGGGCCGCGAGTTCTGGCGCATCCTGTATGTCAGTGTGTGCATTAGCAGGCACAAGCCAATTTCTTGGGTTTTTTAACTCAAGTCGTGCAAAAAATAGTATATACACTCTCGAGAGAATTGCTATGATTCCTATGGCGCTTTTATAGCCCTCAGACTTCGCCCTCTGGCTGTTTATAGTTTACATTTACGGCACCTCAGGAAAAATCGTGCATTTGTCTCCTTTTATGTACAGGCTGATTCACATAACTTTACGACCCTGACGAACTTTAAATGCAACACATTATACATTATTCATCTATAACTTGATACTCTTAGTTATGTTTAATTAGCATGAAATCCAGACACCCCTAACATCAATGACAATTATAATTGACAATTCGTTTTTGTAAAATTTCAAAAATTTTTGTTGATTAAAAATGTATTCTAATGACGAAAGGGTCAACATGATATTGATTTATGTATAGTAAGTGTTAGAAGAGTGTAGTAGCAGCCGAAAATTTATACCGGCGCGGCGGCGGCGTCGGTATCCGACGTATGAAATTTTTAGACAATTTTAGACTACATCAAAAACTATTAAAATATTTCAAGTATTTTAGACAAAAAAAAAAAAATCCGGCCCTGACCTATTTCCTTGGTTTCTGGGTCCCTGTGGGTTCCACTAATTTATGATTTGTTTACCCTCTGGTTTACTCTTAACAATACCGCATTTAACTTAAAAGTAATAAAATTTTTAGTAGGTCTTAGGAAAAGGATTTTTCTTTAAGTCTATTGTGACGCGCATTCAAGCACGTTTACAAAATAATGGACATCACTTTGAAAATTTGTTGCATTAAATTCTCTAGTTATTGTTTGGTTTTTTGAGTTATTTTACTGTTTTTTTACTATTGTACACATTTCACTGTTTCTTTACTAAAATAAAAATGTGTTGTTACTCCATTGTAAAGTCGCGGCCAACTCATAATGGCCATTTAATTTATTGCAAAGTTGGCAGTCCCCAGCCCGTGGCGGGCTAGAGGTGGCCTCTAGTGTCTGAGTTGTGTTTATGTTGGTAGCTGAAGTAACTAAATTGTGTCAACAATTGTGACAGGCGCAATAGATTTTATATGTGAAGTATTCTAACCCGACTTTTTCAGAATTGTCATTTTTGATAGATCTGTTCTTAAAAAAACAATTGGATGTTTAAAGTCGGATTTACACAACTTAATTTTTATAAATTTACACAGGGAAGTGGCCACTACGAATTGACTGCGACTTTAGTCATTTATTTATTGATTGGCGTTATTAAATTTTTATTAGGGATGTCCAAATCTCAAATAAGTTTATAATTATTAGTCTTTTTGAATCAAGTTATAATTGAGTAACGTTTAACTGGTTGCATTTAAAGTTCGTCAGGATCGTAAAGTTATGTGAATCACCCTGTATAATATACTATTATTATTCAGTTAGTTACATCTAGAGTAGACCACAACTGTCACAACTTTCTACATTTGCATAATTATTGTTATGGGATTTGGTGGTATTAACCATAGGTATTAACTAAAAGTTAATATTAGAGGAATTCTCCAGATCGGATATTCTTGTAGTTCACTGTTCTGGGGTTTATGTATTCTCGACTGCGCAGTAGATTCTACTTGAACTGAAATCGTGAAATTTTTAGGTTATGAATGGATTTAATGTCTTTAAGCGCGAAAGCGATCCGCTTTACTTCTTCCGTAGCGTTGAAAGTGTGGAAGGGGTTTGTTAGATTCATTTCTTTCATAGTTTTGGTATAAAAAAATAACCTAACCAAATTGCAGTTTTGCGACAATGGCAACAGACAGTAAAACCCCAAAATTAATGAAAAAAATCGGAACACACAGCGGCGTGTTTCACTGTGATGAAGCTCTTGCTTGTTACATGCTAAAACAGCTTCCGGATTATCGTGAGGCCGAGATTATAAGAACTAGAGACATGTCTGTGAGTTGACGATTAAATCTTTAATTAAAAAAAAAAAAAACAATGAAATGTACAGATTTTAGACACGTGCGATGTTGTTGTGGATGTTGGTGCAGTCTACAATCCAAAAATCAATCGGTATGACCATCACCAGAGAGGTTTTGAAGAGACCTTAGCAAGTGTAAGACCAGATCTTGCCAAGAAAAGCACAATCAAGTAAGTTTTGTGGTTTGGGAGAGCAGTTGATAGTTTGTTCGTGGAGGTTAAGTTCAGCAGGTTTGATCTATGCACATTTTGGGTTGGATGTTATCAAGGAGATAATACAGCAGCAAGGATATCCAATTCCAGCAAACTGTCTTCGGAATGTGTTCTTACATGTTTATGAAGGTTTTGTTGAGGAACTAGATGCTATTGATAATGGGGTTCCAATGTATGCAGAAGGCAAGCCAAGGTATCGCATAAATACGAATTTAAGTGCTAGAATACATAGGCTGAATCCAGAGTGGAATTCACCAGAGCCCGAATCCACAGATGAGCTGTTTATGAAGGCTGTGGAAATGGTGGGAGCTGAATTCAAGGAACGCGTAATTGAGGTAAATTGAATAGTGAACTACCGCAAAATGAATTTTTAATTACGAAGTTGACGATTATTTGTTGCATTGCCTCTTTGCTTGTAAGCCGATTTAATATTGAAAACAATAGAACGCGATTATTACATTTTATAACAATTATTTTTAATTAAAAAATCCTTAAAATTATGTTTTGAAGGAAAAGTCTGTTATTTAAGCTGTAACAGAAGAAAATTTGAAATTGTATTTTTTCCCTTTTCATTTTCACTATCTGTGTCTGCATACAGTCTATTGTCTGTCTCTAGACAGATAAAAATATTGATTTTTATGTAAAAAATTTGTAGGCTGTTATCGTGTGGTGGCCGGCGCGGCAAATAGTGCGAAACGCGATCGAGTATAGAAAGAAAATCCACGAGTCAGGAGAGATCATCGTCCTGGAAGAACGATGTCCTTGGAAAGATCACCTTTTGGCTTTAGAAGATGAAATGGGAATTCAAGATCAGTTAAAATTTGTCATTTTCAACGACAAAAGTAGCTCGTGGAGAGTTCAGGGAATTCCTATCCAGCCTGATAGTTTCGTATGCAGGTAAGTTGATTTTTTTTTTAAATTTCTGTTTTCATAATTATATTTCTGTAGGGTGTTTTTGCATAAGGACTGGAGAGGAGTGCGCGATGAGCAGCTTAGTGACATTGCGGGTATCGACGGATGTGTTTTTTGTCATGCCACTGGTTTCATTGGCGGAAATAAAACAAAAGAAGGTGCTTTGCAGATGGCAATAAAGAGCTTAAAAGCGGCACCTGCCGATAGAGAATAGATCTGCCGTGTATTTTATGCTGGTGAGTGTGTTATATTTTTTAAAATAAATATGAAACAGACAATTGGCTGTTTTACTTTTTTTTTTGGAAACACCCTTGTATAATTACAACGCCATATTTTATTGTGCATACAATAATACAAGTATATACATATACACTTTTTAAACATACGTTTGGAAATATTTGGACAGAATTTAACAACAAATATCTTTTTAAAACAGTCAAATAAAACAATTATTAATATATATATTTAACACAAGATAGTAAACTGGATTACAGTTACAAACGCATGTAGAGTATTTCTACTTTTTTACAACATTGAGGTTTCGTTGCAGTTATAGTTTCATTTGACCGAAGGGATTGTCTATAAGTTGATGACGGAAAATAAAAATTTGGAGGTACAAAAATACAACTGCAAAAAATCTCAAATTTGAACACACTGTCATGACACACGTGGTCATAAAAATCTACAGATTGCATTATTGGATTTGGAAAAAAATATAAAAAGTTTGAGCTACAAGTATTGACATTTGATTAAAGATTTACATTTTGTTATTATTTGATATAAAATGAGCACAACATCTTGAGACATCATAAATGTAAAATATTACACAAAATTTATCATCTTATTTTATTAAATTGGGGGATACTCTGTTTTTATATTTTTGTGTTTAAATATTAAACGCACTCAACTCTAAGGAAACAACACAACGGGTTAATACAGTTAGTACCGAAATGGATATATAACAATGAATGAAAAATGTTAAGTCAGGTACGGATAGGGAACGGTTCGATTCTGTGTATAATCTCGACAGAACGAAGCATGTCAGTCACGTGACATCACAGATTGCTACAGGTGAGAAGTGTGGCAGGCGGTGGCGCCACGCGCGACCATAAAATAAAAGCAATATTTCATATATTTTGGTAATACACAGAGTAAATTTTCTTATGTATAGCTTATTGCATACTACACGTCCCCTCTACAAATGGCGATGCAATGGGGTCAAACAATTTGGCAAAAATCTATTAATAAAACCTCAAACATTTACAAAACACGACATGTGCCAATAATCGGTGCGAACGCAAAACGTGGAAAAGAACGGGTGAAAATCGATGATTGTTGGCAGATGTCGGTGCGAAAAGGGTAAATATTTTAGCCTATTTACAAATATACAAGCATTTTTCATACTAAAATATGTTACATGACACTTTTGCTAAGCTCAACTATGATATCCAATGTTGGCACAAATTAAATCGTTATACAGGCACACATTCATACTAGTTATTTCTTTTATTTAAATTTAAACTAAATCGTATCATATTTAACTAAAAGCCCCGACGAACTGCTAAGCAGTCACAATGACGTAAAAACAATGCTGGACAGTCAGGTATTGTATATATAGTTTCTCTTGAAAGACCACAGCAATTTTTAGGTTTATTTTACATGAATGATTGTTCTCAAATCACACTTAAAAGATCTAGTGTCAAGTCACATATACATAATAACACAAGGTGATCATCATCTAGACGAACTGACAGACATTTCAACATTCAACAGTATATCACAATTAAAAACGTTTCGGATTTCCGACTACACCACAACATTAGGCCGTGATTAGATTAGTTCGTGTTATTATATCGAAAGAAAGTGTGATATGGGTCACGGTTTAAAAAACGAATTTCATTACTACTCTATTGAAAAATTTGTCGTAACAGCAAATGCCTGTCAATTCAAGGTAGGTACATTAATTTAACAACAATTAATTGATAGGTCTGAGCACCTGATACCTAGACTACCACCAAGTGGCCCAGTCTGATGGTCGTGCCCCTGCCAGAAGAGCCCAAGTGCACCTAACCTACATACCTCATAATTTTATGAGCATTTAATTAGTAAAACATACAACATTTGACTTCTCTCTTGTTATAAAACATCCAACAGTGACTCGATATATATTTATGGATGATGATTAGCGACTTAATCTATGTTTAACGTCTTGCAGACACTCAAAAAACACCAATACATAAATACGAATAAAATGAAGTGGATTGTCATTTTTTACTGGAAAAGCCTGGGACTCCCCTTGGCGACGCGCCGACCTCTAATTTAACGCTAATATCATACATACAGTAACATGTACAAATATTTATTAATATTAAGTATTAATATAAATAGATTCATAGTAATAGACTTTTAAAAAGATCACAACACAGAGTTAAATAGTACCAAATAGTACCAACTTTAAAAAAGTGGACGGCACCGACGCCCCCCTTCGCTCCGGCTGAGTGGCACATTTTTAATGGAGACATTCACACTGCGCACACAATTTGTAGTGCTAGCAAAATATCAGTTTCTCTACACATTACACAACTAAAAAGTAGATAAAAAGTGACGTTTGAGCAAATCCACGACATACATTTAGTAGTCAGAGGAAGAGGGGACGGCGGTTCCTCCGCCAATACGTATAGTTCACGCTATATTATGGCCATTATGATATTTGATTATTTAGTTTTGAGTTCAGATCTATTGCTCATGAGAACTTACAGAAGGAAACCGAGTATCGTGCAAGTTGAACTTCTGAGCACTAATTCAAAATACCAGATCACTATGGTACTGAAAGAGCCCACGTTACGTATAATGTAACGCAAGCTTAATAGTGTCTCACTCGACATTCGAAAAGGCACTAACGTTACGATAGTGTAACGTAACACAACCCCTATCAATATTAAATATAAATCTCTGTTAATATGTGGATTGCAATTTGTACAACTACTCTACCTATAATTCTTTTTACCTACAATTTTTTCTAATTTCTTTTGAGTAATTTACATGTCTTTTGTAGTACACGATTTAATAAAATTTCTGTTCTGGTTTTCTGATCTGACCTCGAAATAAAAATTTTGATTGCCCTTTACCTGTTTTTGATTTACTTAATTATTTGATTTTTGGATAGCTTCTAGTACTAAGTGTTATATGGGCTTGGCACGGAAAGTTCAAAGCTTGTACACGAAGGATGTGCTTCTTTTTCTCTGCGTTTCACCGGTTCAGCATCGGGTGGACGATGCGACTTCATGTGGGCACTCCGGCTTTTGATCTTTGTAAAAACTCTAACAAAAAAGATACATTATTAGATTACGACTGACGAACTAAATTCACTGCTCTGGTTTTTGCACTTAACTATACTAAACAAGGTTCATCTGTTGCAATAAATGATTACAACTCCTCCAATAATTTTATCAATTTATTTAATATTTTTTGCAAGAACCAGCGCCGCACAGCCTATATCGTGTGACAAATAAATTGTATTTTGCAGTGGCAAGTGTATGATGATCGGCCTCTGTTTATGAATGTTTGTTGTGACATGCTCACGTGCAAGGTATCACATGTTTCTAATAATTTGTTCACTATTAAGAAATCTATGGTAACTCCAGTAGCAAAGAAGTTTGCATAAGAAACAAATGAAACTAAGTCATGCGAAAACAAAAAAACGATCAAATGAACAACATAAAAAACGAACTGAAACGATAAAAAGGTCGCTTCGAGCCGAACGACTCGAAGGTAACTAAAAGATACCTTAGTCCGCTCACTGGATGTTGTAGTAAGAATAACGATAGTGTTAGCACGTAAGCAGAGGACGCAACACACCGATCATTTACCTTAGCTATGCTATGTTGAATGGAGTACACTTACTTCCCGCATATCTTACAGGGGTAATCTTCTGTTGAGTCGGGATGACAAACAGTTGAACTTACGGAGGAAGTGCGCTTATCTGCGTTTGCAGATGGCGTTGGAGAATTCCGGGCGGTTCCACCGTGAATTCGTATGTGGCCGTTAAGAGCGGCACGCGAATTAAAACTCTGCAATTGCTTATTATTGCAAAAGAAAATCACTTGGAATATTTAGACACTCACAGCTGAACAGTCTGCAAATTCGCAGATAAAACTTCTGGTCTCTTGAACAGGCATGGGAGAACCACTATCTACAATCTATCACAAAATTATGTTATTTCTTTTTCGCAAACAACGTTTATGCAGTGCCGTCAGCTGCGAAGCAAGCAAAGAATACTGAAACATCTTGAATATTGGAATAGCTGAGGTGCTAACTTGAAGAAATATCTGTACAACTGGACACTTACAATCAGCTCACTTATTTCCAATCCAAGTTTAAAAATGTAATTCTTTTCATTTTAATTCAATTAAAATTTTTGCAATTTAGTTCAGAGTAGAATCCATTCATCAAAACCGGTACTAAAATTTTCATTTATTCCCAGCCCCATAGGAACAAGCTTGTATATGTTGATAAGTATTTATACAGGGATATGTTTTTAACTCTGAACATATTCAACCTAAAAAAACACAGATCAATGCATCGCTGCTATTCAATGACCGAGTCTCAGTAGCATGCCTGTAGACATGCACAATTGCATGACAATTTTTTTCATTTTTCTTAGACTGTATACAGGTGATTCTTAAATAGACCGACAAAAATTTAGCCGTGGTAGTAGCAAATAAGTACATGCTGGAAAAAGATAGTAAAAAATTCTTTGTTTAACCGTTTTTGAAATAAAATTTATTACAGTTATGCTCGAGGTAATGCGTACGCCTCTGATGTTACACATCAGTGTTACGAACATGTAAATAGGTGGTGGAAACCATGGTATTAATTTGACAAATGTACTTGATCATTGCAACAATTCAAAAACGCCATAAGTGGCACGGATCAAGGGGGTTTTACCCCTAAAACGTAAAAAGGGTAAGTACAGATAGTCTCTATTTATCCTTGGGGGAAGCTGTGATAAAATTTTGTCGGACTATTTAAGAATCACTCTGTATACAGTGTAAGAAAAATGAAAAAAATTGTTTTATTTAAATGAAGATGATAACACAAACAGAAAAGTTACAAGCACATTTTTTAAATCAAATTGAATTCTCTACAGCTTTGTCCTTTGCACTTTTTTATCATTAATTGAATAGGCAGCGTTTTGAAAATAAGTTAAAAAAAACATGAGGCCAAGCAAAAATTTCTGTTCTGTTTATTATTTTAAAGTACGGTTTTTAGCAAAATTTTTGCTATATCTTCGTTTCTTAATGTGAAGTCTTTAATATTCTATCTGTCTGTAATTTTTCTGTTTGTGTTCTCATCATCTTCATTTAAATAAAACCTTTTTTTCCGTTGCTTTTAAATTATAGACACGCTATACTGAGACCCTATCATTGAATAGCAGAAATGCATTGATCTGTGTTTGCTTAAACTCTGAACATAGGGTTATGTTCAAAGTTAAAAAAAGTCCTTGTACTTTCACTTGACTTTTGAAGCGGAAACATTTCCTTATTTTTTTATAAACACAACAAACAAAATAGAAAAAGTTCTTCGCAACCGACGTAACTGACTTACGTGTTTGGTTTGGAAACAGCTATCGCCGACCTTACCCCTAATAATTTGGCATCAGGATACGGTTTCTCTTCTACTTCCCCTTCTATACTTTTAGAGTGACTCTGCCGCCGCTCTCGGAGATACTTCAGCTTTCGGTATTCATCAACACATACTTTCTTCCAAACGTAGTAGAACTGTATACACTGTTTGATAGTCTTCGTCCCAATCTGTAACGCACCTTGACTATAGCTTTTCACCAACCCGATGAGAGTTATTACACACCTCTTGAGCGATGCTGCGGAAATCCTTGTCGTATTTCAGCAAAGCATTGTGGAAAATGTCTGTTTCAGAAGACGTCCATTTGTCACTCTCGCTATACTGATAACAAAGGAGTGGGTGGTCCGACGGGAGGATCGGCGCGGGTTGCATCAGCTTCAACATCGCGTCCTACAACAATGCTCGCTATTTTTACCCCTCAACAATAGAATTTGCCACACTCACGTGTATGTTTCCGCCACACATATGCAGGAGATGCATGGCGTACTCCTTATTCCTTCCTCCCCCGGGAACTGCAGCGCAGCACGCGAAATCCAAGTACATGTCAACTGCACATATTCAATGCTAACACATACCTGTTGAAATCGCCACTGCGTGGCTCAAACAACAAGCAAAGAACTATGTTTTGGTTAAAAGCCGATTAGTGTTAGGTCATGCCATGCCGTACCAAATGACAAGTGCCAGGTTTGGTACTAGGCTAGGTTTTAGAGCCTGGAAAATTTTGCAGTTTACGCTAAATCTGTGATTACCTTCACTATCTGTGCAGCCACTTATACCAGGATCCCACAGGAGATCCTCGTGAGTCGGGTCCGGATTGGTTCTACTTGGAGGAGACGTAAAAGGAGGTATTGTGCATTGAAATTGAGAGCCCACGTTTATGTGGGGCGTGGAGTCGCTCTCGGGGATGGGGTCATTACTCCAACTTGAGTCTTCCTCTAAAAAACAAATTTATTGCATCGAACAAAATTTATAAAACTTTTAGGGCATTGTGTGAAAATCAATAAAGAGATCCTTGGAGAATTGTAGTTTTGGTCGATCTCTCTCGATACCTACTTACCCGATTTCACCTTAATATTCGCATATAGACCCGTTCCAGGCCTCTGAGGGTTTAAAATAGGCTGAGGCGTATACGGAGCGAACCCTTGGGGTTTACTTCTCGTCGCCCTCAACTTCGATTGGTGAAAAACCGGAAGTTGGAGTGGCTCACTTCTAGGCCGTTTCCTGGAAGCCCGTATAGGACTCGCGGGTATCCTAGAAATACTTGTTTAAATTCACATTTTGCTCATACATCTCTCTTACGTTGTAGGACTGAGAAACACGTCGTTGTTCTCTTCTCTTTTTAAGTCGATAATCTGTTTAGGCCTTGCGATGATTTGCTTCGTTGGAATTTTGAGCACCTTATGCGTTTTAGGGGCGTTTCTCTCGTCCTCATGGTTTTGTATAAGGGAAGTGTTGGCAACAAGGAAGTTTTTGGCTTGGAAGGTGTTTCCCCCGGTTTGGATGATCTTGATTTCGCCATTGGCGTCAACTAATATGCCAGCAAAATTCGAACTGTTGAGATCTAGTAGGCCGTTATTGCTGAGCACTCTCAGAGGAACTCCGTTGAATTCGAATTTTTTGCGAGGGGCAAAGTCTTTTGGACTACTTGATAAGAGAGGGTCTTCTGAATTAGGCATCATTTGCGATTGGAGGGTATAATGAGGAGACATAGGAAAAGTTACGGTATTCGGTGAAGGAGTGAATGTGGTGGAAGTGTGAGGTGAAGGTACAGATGTTGTGACAATATTTGATAAAGGAGAGGGAACAGGTGTGAGGCCCACTGATAAGGGAGATTGTGGAGGAGGTGAATTCGTTAAAGGATAAATGTCATCTGTTGGAATACTCTCCCCCGGGAGGACTTCCTCCAAAGCCTCTTCAACAGCGGCCGAACTTGACATCGTCGACGTAAAAAAAGCCGCAGATAAGGGCGAAGAAGCTTGTGGCGGTTCATCTACACCCCTTTCTACTACTTGAGCAAACTCGTTCTGCTTTGGTGATACCATTGGAAGGAGGGTGTTTTGTCCGAAACAAGGACTCTGTCCTTCATGACTTGCAGGAGGAGTGGGATATGCAAATCCTGGAGAATCATGCCTGATTAGAGGACTTTGTAGGGGCGATTGTGCGGTTAGAGAGGTATGTGGAGAGCCCGTGAATTGAGCTGGAGATTGAGTCTGGTAGCCCGGAGATGGTATATCTAAGTTGGTGGCCGAATGAAAAGTACTGAACTCCGCTAAACTCTCAGGAAGAGGCGAGTCTAGCACAGCCTGCAGCTCCTGGTTCACCGAATGGCTTGACTGGTAGGAAGGTGACTGGACCACCGTTTCTTGCAGATTCGTGTAGTCCTCCAAAGCGATGTCTTGGAGTTGCTGGTCGTTCTGATTCTGCAGAAGGGTATCCGTTTGGAACTGGATGGACGCCAGCTGGTGCGGATCGACTCCTTGTAGCAGCATCGTGTCTTGCACTTGCGTGAATACCTTCAGAAAAAAAATCAATTAATTTGTTAAAGAATAATTGTTACGACCATCCAACAGCGATTGTACAGGAAAATTATGCTAAACAATTTTGTGAATATCTTAGCTGAGCTTTAAAATTTGAAGTTAGATTTGAATATGAATTCTATCTATAAAACTTTTTTTTTTCGTTTAAACAAAATAAATTACAAGAACTTAAGGCCAGTTTTCTTTACGATAATCAAGAAATCTGGAAATTGAAGAAAAAAAGTTTTAAGGGAGTCTTTTTTACCTCGTCTTGCAGACTTGGCGAAAGATATTCACCATCTTCCGATTGATACGTAACTCCCGTTAATGTAAACGAATCGGTCGATTGAAACTGGATGATCTGCGAGGATTGTCCGGGGTCAGAGGTAGTACGTTTGACGGAGACTTTGTCTCGTTTGAGGATGAGATCTGCCAGAGCTTCAGCTTTCTGTTGGGTGGTGGTCGTTGTTCTGGACACGTTGAAAGCCTCGGCATCGGAATGTCTTCGCGCTTTCTCCACCGGCTGCTGGGGTGGCGCCGGCACGACGAAAGAGGTTATTTTTGTGTCCAGATCGCTGGAGTTGTTCGCAGAGGAATGCACAGTTAATGGGAACAAAGGCGGAGCCGTCGATTTCTGATTATCTTCACTCGACGACGACGCCGACGATGACGACGTTGTTTGGGGATTAGTTATCCGCTTGTTGATGATTTTTTCTTCAATGAGGGCCCGAACGCTCACACTGGCCGTTTGTAAAGGGGGGCCGTTGGTATCTTTTTTTTCGCACTTCTTGTTCTCCGCGTCCTAACAAAACATTTTTCAAATCAAATCTTTGTTGATTCAACGTGTTGACTTACGACTAAAGTAGGCCAAGAAATTAGTACCTATTGTATGAAAGACGGTAATTTTCTTGTGCATTATTAAGTGCAGGTTTTTATCGCTTGTAACAGCAGTTTTTGTAAAGATTTGCCAGTTCTAAGTGTTTTTTATCAAATAAAGGTGGACTGCATCTAGTATTTCGCGTTTTCAAAGACTATTTGCGGTTGCATAAAATGCAGGATAAAACAACATTCTGCGTTTGAGAGTGTGTACCTTTTTGAAGTATCCACCGTGCAGCCGCATGTGTCCATTGAGGGCGGGGATGTTCTTGAATTTCCTGTGACATAGGTTGCACTCGACGGGTTTGGGTTCGGGTTTGTTGGGGGTGGCGGTGGCGGCTGGGGACGTTGACGGGGTGGTGGTGGTAACTTTCGCCTGCGGACTCGTAGCGCTCCCACTTGTTTTGTTTGATGAAGTCTGCTGCGTCTGTACACATAACGAGACTTCAATGAAATTTTTTCACTTAATTAACTCTGCTTCATTCTACATTAAAATAAACAAGACATTAGGCGTACCGAGAACCTTTATTAAAATTTTTATTTTGGAAACTCAAAAAGCTACTTTTGCGGAAAGTGGAAATTTGAAAAGGTGCAGTTACCTGCCCGTGGTAGTAATAGTAATAATTCCACCAGTTATTCATGTTGAGGGTTAAGTTAGGATTGGTCACATTTTCACAAACTAAATTGCACTTTGGGATCATATGGCTACGAGACTAGTAAAGTTTCGACTAACTCCAAGTATCAAAGGGGATAAATCGGAAGGTGGCCACCCTGTGACGTCAGTTGGTCCAGATAACCGGATTAGATATAATGAATCTTGTCGGATTCAGGTTTAATAATGTAGGGCGCAATTCCCACTCTACTACAGAAAAATCAAATCCGTAATAACTGTGTTTACATCACGCATCTGGTTACTTTACCAGAGGGCGGACTAATTATATATAATCTACAGAACTGTGTTCGTTTATCGGAAATAGGATACCGTTTTTTTGATATTATCATAGGTGTTATTAAAATTGGTGTTTGGGGTACAAAAACCAGTTTTAAAGTTCAAAATGAGCTTCAAGAACGCAAGAATATAAACAGAGAGGAGAAAAATATATAAGTAGTTGAAATTTTGGGTCCATAAATCTTCTCGACAAAACTAAGAAATCTGAAGCGGAGTTCTTCAGCATGCACTCAAGAACGCTGTATTTATGAATCTCATAACATAAAGACAATTCGTCCTCCCTTGAATGGATATTAAAATTCAGTTAGATTTTCCCGTTGAATAAAATGTCTTGAAAAACAAAAGTGCGTACTGAAACCCTGCGAATTTTTGGCCGCGAGGCGCCTACCCTCTCCAACATTGAAGGGGTGAATAGATTTGGAACGGCCGGGCTTTAGGTCAAAGGTCGTGCGGTTCTCACAGCACAGCATCCCCTATACATTGGTATTCGTTAATCCAACAGGTAAAACCATTCGCTTGAGACAATAGCTACATCGAGCGAAAATTATTTATAGAGTGTCGAATAAGAAAGGAAGTTAATTTGGGCTTTTCGCGACGCGAACGTGCGTCACATTTCCCATTAGGTCGGAACGATGCGAAACGAACTTTGTCAATTTTAATCGTATTAATTCGTACTGCACCATTCTGCTAATTGGAAGGCTTAAAACCTACCGGAATTCCACACCGCCGCCAAATTAATTCATTTTTCGCGAAGCAACTTTGAGGCGAAGAGCTCGCTTTCCAATTAGTTTACTATGGTTAAAATTTCAAGTGATTAATTACAGGTCAAAGTAATTACTAACTTGTAAAAAGTTCAAGTAAAAACCCCTCCTCTTGGAACGACAGCTTGTTATATTTATTTCATGTCCGAAGTTTTACAAGTCCTTTTCAGCTGTTCGGTCGTGTTTCGCTTTTGACTCGGACGGCGCAAACTTCTCTAATTATTGGGTCTACTCGTAGAGAGAAAGCGAAATGCCACGATAATTATCCGCATTGTTAACATCTCTCTACCAAAAGACAAATTTCGATTATTGCAAAAGCAGGCGATCAAATCGATGCAATTCGTATACCGGAGGGTGCCAGGAGTGGGCTTAGAAGCGGAGTAATTAGTAGCGCACCACTCTAATCGAATCGCTTTTTTGCCAACAACTAAATCGAATTAAGCTCAACATATTTTTTCCACTTAACACCACTCAATGTCCGCACATGGAACTTTTTGGAAACGCATTCAGAAAAAGTATACCTACTCGACTCCCAACAAAAAGTTTTGCCATAAAATCGCTGATTGGCTTCTTCTAATTACTATGTTATTGTAATATAAGCATTAGAAATAGCTGGTTAAGCTAAGGAGGTATTATATTTTGGCCTGTAAAAATAAATAAAAACTAGTAGCAAGTTATGATTGTTATTAATATTATTATAATTAAAAAAAAAACTAAAAAAATATTTTATTTCAAATGTAAACAATTGCAATAATTAATAGTGTGGCTAAAATTAATCGAATGATTTTAATTGTCTTTAGAAGAGGTATTGCATCGAATAAGTTAAATAAAAATTGTAATAATTAATGTTCGCTTTTGGAAGCCGATTAAATATAGGCAAGAATCGACAATAATGAAGCAGGTATGAATGCGATGTGGCTTCGATATGTAGTCGGGGCTTATTTCATTTATATTCATAAAGCAAACCACTGTCGGATCTAATTGGCAGTATAATTTGCTCCATGCAAAGAGTAATTATTGAATTCGTTTGTGGAATGGTCGGAGGGCTTCCGTACAAAAGGTCCGCTATATCGATGCTTTCAATCGAATTTGCCAGAGACGTAATTATGTCTTTAATTAGGTGCATTTTGTGTTGCATTCGGGCTGACTTACCGTCGACGTCCACACCCTCTGCACTTTGACTGGTGTTTTGCTAATGGGTTTTGTGGCCGGCTTTGTTGTCGGTTTACTGGCGGATTGGGATTGTCTCTGGGTTTGTTCCATTATTTGATGTATTAGATCCAGTTGTTGTTTGGTTAGCCCATCGTTGTTGCCACCACTGCCGCCCTGTAACAACGAGCAACCGGTAATTACGACACTTTGTCACTCCAGACGGCTCTATATACTGAGCGTTTCCGCTATCTATACCACTGGACCCTTATAAATCCGGACTGTTGACAGCAATATACTTACTGCATTGTACACCTCACTTATTTATTTAAAATAACTAGGAACCTTTTGTAGAAAATTGTGCACAAGATTAAATAATATTTTTCCATTGAAAATTATAAATATGTAATGTACAGAAGTATAGGTTTTCTGTTTCTTGTTTGAAGACAGTGTATTGTTAAAATTTTACATTATTTTTTTAATTACGGGTGATGTTTTTGGTCATAATGTATATATGTAAGTTTAATGTTTGTTTAGTATAAATTACCTGTTAGGCAAGCCATATCAAATTTAGTTAATTAAATTTTACATACCCTGTAATTGTGGGTTGTTAAGTTAAAATAAACTGGTTTACAATTACCGATTTACACAAAAATTGAATTTCAATGTGGCTGAGGGGAATAATTCACATTTGGAAAGTTTAAACAAGTTTCTTTTATGCAGGCGATTTATAAAATTAGGTACTTTTAGTTCATTAACTTAGTGTTAGGGCATAATGGACACTTTTTACAAAATAAACAGCTGTAGTGAGCTATGAAATTTCTATCCAGAGTTACGAACTAAAATATGATACATTTCATATTGTTTGTAACAGCTGTTACTTGTCTACAACTCGATTTACAAGCAGAAATGGTAAAAGGAAATTCGAAAATGAAAAATTGCAAAATGCACTTGTCAGTTTTTTTTAACTAGTTACATACGTATCTCGTATTTCTAGGCATTTAAATACATGAATCCGACTCTTTAAGTAAACGAATGCACTTTTGAAAGAGTTTATTGCTGTCCATCACAGCGTGTATATGTTTAATAACTTTGTGCTCTATTGATGTACCATACGTACTTTAATTTTTAAAACGGTCATTATTCTCAGGTGAAAAATACGTTTCGTATGTCTGAACATTATTATTGGGATTACAGTAGAATTCCGGCTACCCTGACATTATTTTCTTAAGCATTACAAATTACGACCTTCAGTGAGATTTAGAAGCAGGTGAATTTTTCTTCGGGAAAAACTTAACTCCTCTCCAGGAACAAAGATAAATTCGTGCTAGAGCCTTCGCCGATTCATAAAATACCGAACCAAATTTACATCTTTATTGCTCTATGATTAAGAGGTCTGTGGTGAAATATTCGTTTGGAGGGAGTTGTATATACAGGGTGTGCAAGCGTGATGATGAAATATTAAACATTAAATTTTGTGTAGACAAGGGACTTTAAATTTTAAACCAAGTTCCGGGGAATAATTATTGAATAAACAAACAACGCCGCTGTGACCTACGCAAAATTCGTAGGGGGAAACAAATGTTTGTGTCCGTTGAAGCGTTATTTCTTGGAAATTTAAGCCAGGCGGAAACTGCGGTGTGTTTCAAAAGTGGAAGAATTTTGAAAAGACCGTGATTAACCAACAAACAGCGGACTGAACTTACGCAGTTCTCGAAAAATTTTAACTCAAACAAGCCTTTGAGAGAAAGCAGGCGAAGCGGAAATTTTTACATTATGTCCTTACGACTATTTCCAGTAAATATTCTGTATCTACACGCAAATAGATATTCATATTAAAACAGTATTTAAAATCTATAAAGCTTTAAAGACCGTCATTTTCAAAAGTTTGATATGGGATGTTTGGGTGTTTCACAATGTCGTAAAGTGCGTTTCGTGTAGAATTTTGATTTTTTATACAATTTTAAAAAATTGAAATAGTATATTACATAAAGAGCACGGAAAGTGATAAATAACGCACAAGCGGGAAAGTTTCGCACGAGGCGTTAGCCGAGTGCAGGCAATACCGCGAGTTGGTTAGACGCTTTCCTGCAAGTTTTGTACACTATTTTTCCTACGAGCATAAATAGTTTTTTTCTTACGAACATTTTTTTTTTCATAACGATATATTTTTTATAATGGATACAAAAAAATACGTTGAATGAAAAAATACAAAACATTCGAGTGTGAATACGAAAACAAATCGCACAGGTTTTTGACCTCGTACGATATTGCCAATTTTCGCGCATACAGGGTGAATATAAAGTATGGAACCAAGCGGTTTTATTTTTAATCATTTGCCTCCAGTAAACAATAATTAATATAAATTAAAGTAATATAAAAAATGTGATCGTATTTTCAGAACGAAATTTTGTTTTGTTTTTGAGTTATGCGACTTTTCTTTGTCAAAATGGCAATTTATGTGATTTTTTTTTTTTAATTAAATATAAAGCAGATAGTTGTAATCCTTACAGCATAGCTTTTATGAGAAAAATGATTTTATAGTGGGTTGCCATTTAAAAAAATAAATTTTCTTGTAGAACTCAAAAACAAAAGGAAATTTGGAAAAAATGTATTCTTGTTAAATCATCACATTTTTATAGTACTTTATCACTCATCAATTAGTTTTTTCAAAAAATAAATAGTTTAAGCAAAAAATGTTTGGTTCCATACTTTTTATTTACCTGGTATGTAATTGTGCGTTATGATCTAGTTTCGTATATGGTCGTAGGAAATAAATCTTTACAGTTATTTTTATTTAGAATTGGCTTAGAGGAATTGCATTGTGTATATACACCGCCTCCTTAATCAAATGTATCAATATCCTGCCTGGGCATTTCGTAAAAAATGCATTGGAGCAGTGATTCCGATTTTTTCTTAGTTACGGGGGTTACTAAGGAAAAACCGAATGATTTTGAATTATTAACGAAAAATAACGCCATTAATAAAAGCTGGGAAGAAAGGATACAACAAAACCAGATACGCCAGGGAGAATTGATGTTATGAGGTTGAACCCTTTAAGCTAAAAAACTGGATTTGTCAAAAATTTTCCCCAGATTAAAGCGCCAACGGGAATCAGTTGAAAAATGCCCAGGCGAGAAAAGGATTATTTCTATGAAGACGGCGATGTGTTTATAAAACATACTTGTGAAATATAGGTATAATGAATGACTTTTGGGGACCACATATTAAGGATGTTCAAAAAACGTACAGCGTGTTGAATATTAAAGTTAGTTATAGTAACCACTAATCTCGTGTCCAACTAAGAACAGAACTATGTACCTTCGCCGGCTCCGTGGCCAGGAGCTGCTGCAGCTGACTCTTTCCGTTGGTGGTGGAAGTTGGTGGCGGCGCGTATTGTATACAGCTGGAACCATGGGGTGAGGCGGCGTCTCCCGATGCCGCCCCTTGCGCCGGCGACATGGTCGTCGTCGCCGTGTTAACCGTCGACGAGCTGTGGTGGTTTTCCGTGTGTCTCCGTAAAGACCTAGCATCACAGTAACTTTTGCCACAGCCTTCAGCTTTGCACTCGTACGGTTTCTTGTTGCGGTGCGTCAACATATGACCGTTGCTGAAGATAAAAATTAATCAAAAACTAACATTAACCAAGTCTTCGGCATCCCTCTTCGAAGGATGCAAGACTTTGATCAAGGACTTGGTGACCACTTACAGATGGTCCTGCCGTTTGAACGCTTTCCCACACATGGTACAGACATACTTCCTTTCATCACTGTGGGTCAACTTGTGTTTAGCCAAAGCGGATGCATTCCCAAACACTTTGGCACATACCTGCACGGGAAAAAAGCGGTTCATGTGAGAATGGTTTCATAAAACATCCTGGTTCTACATTTAGAACACGTTAGTCTACATTTTGGAAAAATAATTTGGGTAGAAATCAAAGGCGTTTGTTATTGCTTCTGTCACTACCAGACTGCCTGTTAATACTTTAGTTATGCAAGTCAACGAGTCTTAATAAGCTTGCATAGATGCAGCCAATTCCATTTACAGCGTTGTCCGACCAGATGCTGTGATGAAATGTTATATTACACATTCTCCGAGTTTCGCGGAGCATGTGATTCGCGTTTAATATATTAAAGGGCACTCCAAATATGACAGCGACGCACCAGCCTCGCTCGATCTTTTATTACGTTCATAATAAAGACAATAAAAACAAGAAGAGAGGAAAAAAGCAAATGTAATTTTAGCAGTTCAAAGAATGGGTAAACAAAGCGTTGTTTTTGTTTCGCTTTCATTACGCCGGAGACGCCCTCGAAAAAAAGCAAGTCGTTGCTCTAAAGACGAAATCGCTTATTAAAAATTACGTTGTGAGTAATTTGGCACTTTGGATGCTCACCTGGCACTGTTGGGGACCCTGTCTGTTTGGCGATGCTGCTTTCGGACGTGCCCTTTTCACTGTCAGCTTCACTACTTCCGACGAATTGTTGGTGGCCTTCTTTTCATCTGTTGTTGTCGTTACTGAAAAATAATCAAGTCTTAATTGCAGAAACAATCACTAGATTTTTGTTTTTACGTTGAATCTTCTTTGTCTACTGTTGCAAAGGGTGATTTCAACTTATCATACTTAAATAATCAAAATTGTTGAGAAAAAAGAAAGATCCAAAAATTATAGTCAACCAAAAACATCGTAGCTAATATGAATATGCACTGTTATTTTCGAACATAATTGCTGAATTACAACTATAATAATATTCATAACAAGGCCTTTGTTCTATTAGATTTAATAGCCTAATGTTATTCTATGGCCTAATGTACTGTGAATAAGCAAATATGTATGTAAAGTCCATTTTTTTTAATACAATTGTCAATGTCAAAATTACCTCAAAAACCAGACTGTACTACCCTAAAATCTTTTTTTTAGGAACAGTTGTATATTAGAATCTCCCTAGATTAGGTTTGAGGTTATATTAGTAATTTTCAAATGTCAGAAAAGTTTCAAGTGGAAGCAAATTTTTTACCAAAAGACAAGAAATAAAGGCGATAAGGACACGGAAACATGCAACTCCTAACCGGGAAAAATTTATTTAATGGGTAATTTAAATTTTTACTCATTTTCAGAATCTGATTCAAAATTTTTAGACCACCAATCGTCTTCAGAATCTGATTCTGATTATTATTGGAGGAATATAATAAAATACTGGATTAGTCGTGCAATTTATTGGATGCCGTTCTTTTTTAGGAGTTTTTACACAACCAAAATTATCAAATTCATGAAGAATTTTAACATGGTTGGTTTTTTGTCTGCATATATTCACAAAATCTAATCATAGCTATTTTTCTTGTTATGTTAAGGTCCAGATCCTTGCTTTCAGAAACTCATTTTTGTAAACGACTCTTCTTGAGATAAAACACAATTTCACAATAATTTATTCGAACAATTATTATAATTCAATTAACTCGTACGAGAGCTAGGCTAAGACTGACTCGTTATCATATTAATTTCCTCAAAAACGGCAAGATTCACAAAAAAAACCTTTGTAATAGTTCCGTTCTAAAAGGCCTCTGTTCGGGGCAGCGTAGGTATTCCTGTTATCCGCAACGTCACAGAAATAATTCTAATACCAACCAATTCCATCTTCAACATTTTCTGTGCTCTTTAAGTTGTACTTTCAATTTTAAATTTAAAAGTAATTGCGGCTTCAGTAGCGCAAGCGCCTTCGTAACAAAAGGGCTGACATTCAATTGACATTCAATTGACATTTTACGTTGCCAACGTAATAACCTCAAATAACAAGTGGTTGAAACCAAGATGACAACACTTTGACAATTGTTTTTTTAAAAAAATGGACTTTATACATTTTAAAAATGAAAGAAAAATTATTTACAAAATTTTAGGCTAGCTTTTTTTTGGAAATATGAAATAAAAGAGTTTCAAATTACACAGTTATTTGGATGTTTTAACATAAGTTAAACAACTGACAACAATTAAAACACATTTTATAACTATCAATAATTGATATATTAATGTATAGTGTGCCACAGAAGCAATAGTAACGGAGTATATTTTTATAACAATTTCAGTGTCGGCGGGAATGAAAACAGTACTACATCTTATGTATAGTAGTTAACATTACTAGCATGGCAAAAGGGTTTTCATTGGCGGACAGAAAGATACGAATGGCAAATCGAAAACAAGCCAGCCTTCTGGAGTCATAAAAACCTATTACCTTGCGTGCATTATTGGTAAATACTTCTATAAAAACTATTTAAAATGCTAGAAATTCTGACATTTGAAAAAAAAATTGTATGAGCTTTAGACATAACTACTGACTAGCCAGTTTATAAGTGACATACTTTAATGGCTAGCCTGTTAAGGGAAAATAGATACAGTGATAAATTGACGTTTACAAGAAAAGAACAAATAAATTAGTTTTCATGGCCGAAGCCAGTTCTTGAGTATGGAAAGGGCAGATGGTTTTAATGAAAAGACTAAGAAAATTTAAACGGAAATAGGTTATTGTTATGGTGGATTTATGCTTCCATATTTAACATTTATCATTTAAGATTTAATTTGAGAATTAACATTTGACTAAATTTTCGAATTTATACTTCTAAATTAACCAAAAAGTAGTTAAATAACTACTTAAGGATACACCGATGTAAATCTCTTTTATCCACAATCACTCTATAAAGAGACTTTATTCCACACTTTAGATGCGTATAAAGTAACACTTTATCCACAAGTGGAATAAAGTAACTTTATTCCACTGTTAGTAACCAGCGCACCGCGTAACAGCTTACTACTTTTAACCGAAAGCACATTTGGTGTGACGTTTAAATGTCAGTTTAACAACACTTAAGAAAATTAACTGTTCTCGCGGTTAAACATTCTTGCGTAGATAAAACGCTATCTAACACACTTTTACAATAAACAACTATTACACAAACATTTGCTAAATTAGTTACTATTCTGACAATCTATAAACTATGTTCTATAACAGTTTCGACGAGTGCAGCATCTTCCATATTAATTCTTATTATTTCAGAGAAAAGTTTTACTTTTCAAGTGCGATTAATGTCAGTAATGACAAGGTTCTGACAGTCACAGATTTTATCAATTTTATTTGTCATTTAACGTAAAAAATAAAAAGTTGGGAACTCTTAAATAAAATTAAATCTTAAATACTAAAGCTTAAATTTTAAATGATAGTATAAATGTTACCATTGAAAATGCATAATAACTTTGGTAAAAATTTTTCAAAAATTAGGTCAAAATTTTAACAACATAATCGGCGTTTTTCTGCTGATTTAGACGAGGGGTTTAGTTATTTTTTGTGTAGACGGCTATTTTCTAGTGCTTAACAATATAATAGTTTCGCTTAATTTTAAATTGAGAAAATATGTGTAAAAATTATTTTTTATGTTGAGGTAATTTTATTAATACTAGTTGAGTCTCCACCTTCTAAATGGCCTACATTTTAAATTTCATAAAAATCCGTTAGCAAATAACAGACAAGTTAGACCCAAAAATCTTTCTTGGGACCCCTGTATATTTTTTTGTAATGTGTGTCAGTACATTATTTTATAAAATTTGATAGGAAATGTAAAAATGCAAAACAGAAACCGGTACACGCAAGCCATGCTGATGAAGTTATTAAAACAAATCAAACAAGAACACTCCATTTTATGTTTACTGTGACTGCGAATCAGTCAACATAACTGACCGGAAACAAACGCCTGGATCCGGCGTCCATGAAACCTATTTTAAATTGCACATTTAAGGGTCGAATGTTTAGTTCAGTGACTTCGATTCGGTTGTTGTTGCAATTAGGGCGGTCGCCATGCAGATTTATCGACATTTCCCTCCGATCGTTGGTTATGTTTTATCGTTTCTGTTATTGCCACGATCCATTATCCATTTTTCATTCGGATTTTTTTAACGGTTTGTTTACTTTATTGTAATGGAGATGATCAAAGCTCTGGGCAATATTTAACCCTTTACAAGCGAGTAAATAATTGTTAATGTAATTGTTGCATATTTGGTTACATCCAAGGGGCTTTACGTTAGGCCAGAGGCAAAATATGATTCACAGGGGCATAATTAACAGTTGAGTCAATAATTGGAAAATAATTCTCGCTATTACAGAGAATGCTGATATAGAAATCGTAAATAATCTTTTACTAGTAGAAATTAATTATTTATGACAGGAGACAGCAAGGAAACGATTAAATTAAACTCGCCTAAATCCCCTTTCATCTTATATTTGGAACCCTTGCTCTAATAAATCACTAAAATTGAGACAGAAAAATGAATAGAAAAAGAAATTAACCTCAATCTGGCATTAAAAGTAAAAATTGTTTGGACCCATTTATTATCAAGATGATAAGATCCGCTCCGACTTAATAAATTACTTACAGCCTCCGCACTTTTCTATTTTTTTCTTTGAGTTGAGTTTTCTCAAAAATAAGAAAATTTTCCAGTTTTCAACTACCAGCTCGCCTTAATGAACCAAAGAAACAACTCATCATCAATCATGCCGTTTATACCTCGTTTCACTTCGCCCTCTATAGATCAAACGCTAAGGTAAAAAACAGAGAGCATCTCCTTAATTATTGATTTTCAACAAAAAAATACACTTAATGAATTTAATACGCCATTCTTTTTTATTTCAAGATTTCGAAAGAAACAAAATGGTGAAGAAACTGCTTGATTTTACTGTAATTTTAACATGATAAAAATAAATTGTAATTTGGTGATTCATAAAGGTGGATTTAATAATTATAGAAATTATTCATGAAAGCACAGATATGATTTTGTTATTTTTTTACTGCATATTTTTCACTCCAGTACACTTTGAATAATTTTGTGTCTGCATCATAGAACTTACACTCAATAATAATAGATAACATATTTTATTTTAGAGATATTATTTATTTTTTAATATTGCAGATGCATGTTTTAATGTCTCTTACTAATACAACACAAAATTAGCTTCCTTAATTAGTAAATACAAAATTATTATCAAAACCAAAAAGTTGGAATTGCCTTAAATTGAAAGTTGATACAAAATTGGTACGGTCCTTTTGAATCACCATGTATATCAGTGATTAACATTATCAAATACACGTAAATTTTAATACGATACAATCTTTCGATTGCTTAATACGTTTATAAAAGAGACAAATTTGAGCAAAAAATATTTATAGTGTGTTTAGTTTTCGTTGTCACTCGGTATTTTCTATATATTCCAGCACTCAGCAGGTTGTTGTGATAAGAGGTAGTATAAAAATTGAGTTATGAGATGAAGTCTTCTGTTGACAATTCCCAGTGGAAATAAGTTGTTTGCGCTAACTCCAGCACTCCATTACTCGTCGCGATAGAAACGACGTGTGTCAATATCAATAAATGCTCGGATCCCGCATACATTGCTGATGTAAGTAAATTAGAAGAGAAGTTTATCTCGCTAAAAACCGGCGGGCCCGAATCAACAAACCGCAGCTTTTCTCTTTTATTTCATTCAACGGCTTGATAAAATACTGTGGATTGGAAAGGAGCGACGGCAGCGGCGCAACCGCCACATTTTCAATTTGTATCGACGCTTGTTATGTCGAAGAATCACGGAAGGGGCGGCGATGATGAACGGATCGTTTCGTTAATCTCACCACCTGAATGATAGTCACGTGAGAGGTTGGTATGGCAACAAGATCCGAATTCGGCGTGAAATTGTGGTAAATTAATTAAAATCTGTTGGAGCTGCGTAGGGTTACATCAAATATTCTTACCGAGTATTCAAGTCTACGTTTACCTCAAGCAAAGACAATAAACGACACAATTATGCTGCACTATAGAGATAAACAAAAAATAAAAACTAATTATGAAGATAACTTACTTTAATTTTAGAATATCATCATTTTCAACTTTAAGTATGTATTGTAATTTACGAGATAGTTTTAAGATTGGATGCGTAATACGTTTTGGATTACGTTTATTTTACATTTTTTAATCAAATAACTTGGCGGATAATACTTAAAAACTACACTGAACTGAGGGTTTTCCAATTTTTTTAAAATAATTTCATTATCATTAAACTTGATTTGAAGGAATAAACGGAATACAAAGCATATTGCATATTAGTTATTATTGTCAAAGGAAAGTTTTAAAGTAAATGTTTGAAGACACACATTGATCCATAATTATTTTGCATTCAAAGTTTTAAATCTCAGAGCGCAACTTTATAAAACTATTACTTTAATAATGTTGGTTTTCAGATTAAGAAAACTTTCAACCCGGCGCATCCACCACTTTTCCATTATCGCATTATGTTTTTTTTCTATTTCCCATCATAACTCTTTCGAACATGAAACGCCACTCGGACGTCGTGATTTTTTTTAATGAAGAAACTGTTCGTTTATTTTAAACTGAATTTAAACTTTATGAATAATGAATTAGATGTTGGTTGTATTCAGTTCAGCCAGATCGAAACTATTGCTTTTTATATTACTAGGAATTTTTTGTTGGTGTTATTTACGTTTCTATTCTTCTTTCGTTAAAAACAATGCTCCCGATGTATAAATTTATTATTCGTTGCATTACTCGCGGGAACTAAAACTCATGACAACAAGGCGAGATATTGATTTATATTGTCGGTCTGCTCCTAACAATATTTATGGCCGTTTTTTCATCGAACATTATTCACAAAATAAAGCACATATTGCGAGCAGCTCATCCATATGCAATGTGCCCTATCGATACACCCTCGAATTTTCTTTCCCCGGATGATTTATCAGCACAACTTAATTATCCATCTGCAACGCACACGTTTGAGAGGTCGGATCTGGCTTTTTCCCCAATTCTTTTTATTCTGGTTGTTGTCGCCAAAGTGTGAATCAAAGCGATTTGAATTGCAAACTGTATTTTTTCGCTTTTTCCCATAAAAAATATAACAACTTTTTGAATGTGAACATCGAGGGCCTCCGGCTTTATATTTTTTTGCGAGCATCGTTGAAAATTTTCTTCTCCTACAAACTTCTAACGCAATACACAACTTGCAAAACAGCAGCGAAACTCACAAGTTGCAATATTCTTCTAATGAATATTTCATTGTTTGTCTTATTGCTCCCGTTTGAAAAAATGCGACGAGTTTTGCTAGTTGGCCATTATTACCGTTCCCATTTACAATAATTTGGTTTAAATTAATGGTTTGATATTGGTTACGTTACGTTTTGTGCAAATTGTTTAATCGCCAAAACAAATAGGTAATATAATGCCAGAGAATTGCCGCAAAGAATGTAATCAAAAATTCTTTTGCGATAAATTGCTTTTAGAATTTGTTCCATTACGTATACCATTTGAAAATATGTAATTAATTTCAAATTAGTCTAAAAAACATTCAACAATTTTGGAAATTGTACGCATTTTGATTTCTGTTTATTGTTCTGAAAATGTTTTAACAAAGTACACTGTTTGTTTGTAAGAATCATCGTATTTTGGTGCATCTAATTTGAAACATAGATTCTGGGAGTTGGAATTATATGAGTATTACAGATTTTCTTCATTAGCGTCTTTTCTAACATAGCATAACTTATTCTAAAACTAGATAAAATTTTCTGTATACTTAAATATTTAATTACAAATTTGAAGAAGCAGGTATACAAACTCAATATAAATAAAATATGAAATTATACAGTGATTCAAAAATGTCGGACCAACTGTCGAATGGTGATAGCAGACTTTCAGCTAAGCATAAAAATTCAGATTTTTGTTTCAAGCTTTTTTTTTGAATAAAAAAACAACATCAATTTACATATTATAATGTAGGCATCTTAGATTTTTTTTGTTTCCGGTGTTAAATTTAATTTATTGTTGATGAGTTTGTTAAATGTTTTCTACACAATGTTTTCTACAAAACACAAATTGCTGATTTTTTAACAGGTCTCTGTTTAATGTTGCAAGATGTGCCATTTTCGCTAACTAAATTTAAGAATACATAATCGGAATGGCCAAAAACTTAATCCAAAATCTAATCTTTGAAGATTTATATCTCGAAAAAAAAGGCTCAAACAATTTTTCTTCGTGGGAACTTAAACTCAGTTGCTAAAGAGATGGCCGACACTTTATATATGTATATTTCTTTCTCAAAATAGTGACAACGTGCATGCAAATTATGAATTGCAGTGTATTTTCGCAAATGATGAAGGTAAATGAAGAAATAACTGATATGAATTTTAATATACAGTAATAATTCGACATTCCCAATGAACACTATGGTAACTCAAAAATTACAGTTTTGAGAAAAATTACATTGAATCTTTGATTGTTAATAAAAAATCAAGAAACTGTTTAATATGATTGAAAATTGGTAAGGGTCTAAGTTTTGGTAATAATATTGTTACTTCAAAGAAATTTTTTCACATTGTTTTTGTATTTTGGGCCCTACATTAGCCATTCCACTCAAAAACCAATTTTATGAGTTACTATAGTTTTAGTTGGAAAACTCGAATTATTTAATTAATTATATTTCTATAATGTATGAAATACATTTTAGACCTTTGTTATTACACATGAATATTAAATGCTTTTAAAACTATATATTTTTAATAATATGTATATGTATTATTGATTTGTTGGAAATTATTTTTGTAATTAATATTTGCAATATCCCGTAAATTCAGCTTTTACATCAAAGGCTTTATATCGAAGAGTATCATTCAAAATTAATAATTTCTCTAAATATTTAATTATTCATAAAATCAAACCTGACAATACAATTGAGTGATATAGGTATTTTTAAGCTATTTGATCAGCTGCTAATTAAAATGTGTCAAAGTGAAACATTATTACTATTGAAAATACTAGTATGTAATAATTTTAAAAGGTATAACACACCTAAAAGTTCTGTCCTAGCATTGGCTTAAGTGCTTTGTCTAACCTCTAATAAGTTACGAGTATTTATCGCGTAAGTGTAAAGTTTTTTAAATTTAGGTTTTTCAGTTTTTTGTACTTGTTTTTTGGAAAATGCAAATGTTTGCACATCCATTCGTACATGTCCACCCCTTCGAAACAATAAATCAGTGATCATGTAATGCCAAGGGTCAAGAATTAGGTCATCCTCCGACAACAACTGTTGTCCATTAACTCTCGGTTGATTTAAACCCTCCCAAAATAAAAAGATTAATATCGTTTGTACTAAACAAATACGGTAAAAAAAACATGCTCTGTAATGTTTTCAATGAAAACATCACGATTTCGACATCACTGAGTGAAATTCTAAAGAGTTCTAAAGGCGTGCGCTAGTCCATCCATTTCATCCCGACTGCGTCATTATTCCAGTCAGGAAGTGACATGGCTGGTGTTTTATTTCCGTCGGCCAGCGTCATTAGTGTTCGAGCTGAGTCGAATGTGAAATCTCGGAGTTATTCAATTGGTTTCCTGAAAGAAGCGCTCTCCTGATTTAGGAGATTGTTTCGCACCGAATAAAAAAATTGACCAATTTGCGGTTCGGTCCTTTTAAGGGAGAGAAAATGAGCCGAGCTGTGCGTATCAAATAAAATCTTATATTCATGACGGAAGAGGCCTCGCGAGACCCGAACACTAAAGGGGAGTTCCTACCCAGACATTCCGAATTCATTTGGTGAATCCAAAGAAGTGTCTAACGGTTGCCTTTATATCCATGGAAGGGTGTTTTCCTTTAACGATGATGCTGACTAGAAACCACCGTGAATGTGTATTACTTTACCAAAACATAAACATTGATTGTTGTTACCACACACGCTAATTATAAGACGCACAAATGAATGTTTTAAATAACCTTCAATGACAAATCGTAAAATATAAAAACGTTTTATGTTGCTGGAAACAGTTTTGTTATCTTTTTAAATAAGAGAACAATTTTAATGTAATAAAACTATTAAACTCCCTTAGTTAGAGAAAAAAAAGTTCAAAACTTAAAAAAGGAAAAAGTATTTCCAAATTTCGCCAAACAAAAGCTTTAAGCAAATTCAATAAACATGCAAAAAGGATGTAAAACATATTTATACGTTTTGCAAACATACTAACGCATCCAGGTAGGTAATCCACGAGTGCGTCACTAAATCCCTAATCCTCCTTTTTAGTCGTAAAATAGAAGCAAAGACGAGCTGCATATAAACGCTAAATAAATTATTGTTTGTTTCTTGAGCCACCCTTGAAATTCTCATTAGACGAGATCTAAATTTCGAGATCACTCACAATATGAGTGGAAATCGGATTTCTACGATCTGCAGACTCTTACCGATCCGTAATTAACCAAGTAACCGTAACGTGGAAGAAGTGATTTTTTTGCTGGTTCTTTTTGGCGGAATTGCGGTGATTTTTACATGGCTGACGTTTTAATTTAATTACGATTGGTGAGCTATTGAGACACACAAAGTTTGCACGATTCCATCAGTTCATTAACGAGCTATATCTCTGTGCAGTGCAGACACAATCGCCATTGTTTGCCTTTATTAATGGAGCGCGTCCGGCTTTCTCGACAAGGAAAGTGACTAACCTGCATCGCTGTCCGTTGGGACTCCCAGACTGTTGGAGTTGTCGTTGATAAAGGCCTCAGCTGAGTTCGTGAAAGTCTGCGGGGACAAAGTCAGGTCCGGGCCACTCGACGAGTCGAACAGGTCGAAGGTGGCTGTAACAGCTTCGTTCCCGCCTGAAATGCAGAATTTCCGTTGGGATTCGACTGAACTAAAGATTGCTCATTTGAATATCGACAGATTCGGGAGGAAAAGATCACTTTTTGGAGCTGATAAACTGCTCTGGTTTGCTCACACATGTGGTTCCAGCGTTCAAAGTGGCTCTCATTATGTCAAAATAAGTTGGAACAAGACCAACTGATTATGTTAGACAAAGTGATGAAGAGTTTATAAAGAGACCCAACAAACAAATGTTGAGGCAAATAACGTTAAGCTATTAATCAGATCATTATAGCAAGGCAGAATTGGAATATAGAACTTGAAAACTTTATACCAGTTCTATATAGTACTTCAACAAAAAAAGTTTTGTAATCGTATGTGGTTTTAATATCTTTTGGAAGACGTAACTCCTCCAGTAACCTACTCATTTTTACGTTTCGGAAAAGTCTGCTATTATCCAGTGTTTTTTTTAATTTTTTTATGACTTATTATACAGGGTGTTTCACATAATTTTACGAGACTTGCGCCTGTAAGATGCAATCAATAATACATATTCCGATACGAACTCGATTACAAATTTTGAAAAATTGGATAATCTTTTCTAGTTTGTTCACCCTTTTAAAAATTACAACGTTTTCAGTTAGTTAGCGATTAAGGATAGATAAACTAGAATCATATTCATGCCGTCTATTGATAGATAAAATGACAATTGTTTCTGAAAAACTGCAGTTTGTGATTATTAATAAAACAGTGATTAGTTTGACAACTACTGTCTTGGGTTTACAAAATTTAAATAATTAAATGTGTATTTTTTGTAACTATTGTTTTGTGACTTTGTATATCTGGGTGCGTACATTAGGCGCAAGACTCGTAAAGTTGTGTGAAACATCATATAGAGAACTTTAGGTAGACTGAATTTGTTTTTTTTTACACGTATGTGTAGTGTCATAGTCGTAGTCATATTTGGTATACGAAAAAAGTTAAAAATAATGAAGTTCAATTATACTAAAAAATATTTTTTTTTATTCTTATTACAGTTTAAGAGGTAACACAAAATAGTCAAAATAGTAGGAGGGAACTCAAAATTCAAGGTATATTTGGTGTGTCTAATTTTATTAAATGTTAGATAACGCTTCATGTTAGCTCTTAGCAAACAAATCAAACCACAAATTCTTATAATTAATATATGCAGAGGTTTTAATTGTTCAAAATAAATGGTTACAGAGAAGTTCCTCAATTTATTTAAAACCAAAATAGTTATTTCCGAATGAACATATTTGGATTATTTCCAGAAATGTTCTTCCGATAAGCTTTTTCTGAAGTACATAACAGAGAAGTTAAATAGAGCTTAAATGTAGCCATTCCTAGTCATTGTGCTGTAATATGAAAACGGTTATTCCGGAAACTCTGTTAATTGCGCTATTAAATTGAACGAAACGTTTGCCGAAGAAAAACCGTGGTGGTTCGGTCATGAATAATAATAAATATGGAAGGACCATAGGCACGTAGCGCTCGTAACTGGTTAGTTGTGTTTTCGGTAAGTTATGCGGTTGCAGTTGGTATAAATGAGCGACCGAGCTGCAATAGGACGTGCAAGAAACGACTCGCGAGACCACTCCATCATAGTTGGTCGTGTCCGGTCAAAATTGCTCCTATACATCACGTCCTGTGTCTCTTGCAGTTGCCTGACTGAATGTTTAAGTACCTCCTGAAAAACTGAAGAAATCGATGTATATATTGCATCCCTTTATGAGGTACTCAAATGGATAAATCACTCTGCTGGAGAAAATTAATAAAGACGGACGTAAAATAATTGCAAGAGCAGCAGAATTCAGACGAACATTTCATATTTACAGTCGATCTTTAAAACTGGAACTTTCTATCTTGGCTCGTTTCGCGTAGGAAGGCGCGAATACGAGAGTTCTCAGAATGCCTTAAATGGATATTAAATTGGCTCGGAATAGTTGGTTCCGCTCGGTATATCCGTCGATTTCCTCTAATCTTATTTACGGAGTAATTGAATGGCAAAATCATTCCGTTTATTAAAATTTTATATTATGCCCGCTATTGATGTTGCTAGAGCATAATTTGAACGATTCTATTCAGTCGTAGAACATGCGACGCAATTATATGACTGTTTTATCTCGTCATTTGACTAGATTTATCAACGACGAGACGAAAATCGAAATTAACAATTACGCGGTTTCTGCTTTGTGAGCGTGGAAACATGGGTGGAGGTCTTTCATCAAAAGCTATTTAACGCTGCGGTTCCTCTTCGGTTCGTTTTATTGAAACAAAACGAATTTTCTTCTTTGAAATTTTCATTTGAAATAAAAACGATAAAGTAGGTGGTTTACTTAACTGCCGCTGCTTATGACAATGACTTTAGACAGTATCGTATTCTGAACTTGTAAAACTACGATAAATGAATGACAACAAGAGAGAATAATATTGCAGATAATAATTAAATTAATTTCAAATAGAACAAACATAAAAGAAAAAAGTATACCTACAATTTCCTTGAATTACATATAATGATTGTTTAAAATAACCATTTAGTCCTATATTCCGTTTGGCTTATCGCACTAAAGATGCGCAATAAATTAAAAAGCTTTTATTTAAAATAAAAAAAAATAAAAGCTTTGTTTATTCATGAGCTCTATCAATGTAAAAATTGTTGTAAATATTCTTTTCCTCCGTGAAAAGCATAGACATAAAAAGTTTTAGTGAAGATTCTGTACAATTGCGTGCATTAAATTTTGGTAGGTAATGTCATTTTGAAACGTCATCTTTAAAAAAAAAAAAGAAATTACCCTGTGTAATTTTGTCTGCTGTCAACGTTCTTTCAAAAATAAATTTGAATGTCAAAATACCACGCTAAAAACTAACTGACAAACATTTTATTGTGGTGCCAATCTCTTACTTCAACAAAGTGAAAATAATTATCATGATGGAGAGAAAATTTTCTGAAGTTAATCAGCTCCTAAGAAGTTCCAGCAATTTCAAGACAATTATTTGCCATCCTCACGTTTATTTCATAGGAGAGCATGCAATGACACTGACTACCAAAATTAAATGTTCCCAATTGTACATAAAAATTTAATTGGTTGAGGGTTAAGTGACGACGGCGAATTTGAAAGTGTAAATCTTTAAAATTTTCAAAAATTTCATTATTTACTAGTTACACAAAATTTTACTTTTAATTCGAAGTTACACAGGGTTACACAGACTTAAAAATATCGAGGGCACCATGACAATACCTTGTAACTGGTATTTTTGCAGTTTTCTTTTTATTATTTTAACAATGTACTTTCACCAGCAATAATTTGAATAATACTTACAAACTAAATGTTTACTCATTACTGTCTTAATGTTATGCTATTAACAAACTCATTCTAACATCGTTTTTCCCGAATTCTGTCATTTTTCATTTACCTGTAGGTATTATACGTATGCATACAACTTGTTTCATTTCTCGTTCCGACTTTAAAAAATGTAATAAATCTCTAAGCCCTAGCCGTTATCTTCACCTTGATTTTTGTTCTTCTGTCAAGAGGATTATTACAGTTCCTTCCTTTGCGTCACAGATCTCGGTTTACACTTTTTTATATCGTTTTCAATATCCTGAATATATCACGTTTCATATTCGCTTTGAGAAATATGGAGACATTAAGGAAACTTAGTAGATTAAACTCCAAGGCGGTTATATCAAAGTTGTCATTTCCCATTAATGGAGAAGTTATTTTATGATGGATTACAATCCCATAAGTTGAATAAGTAAGTAAGCCTTTGACCGGGTTTCACCTTTGATAATAAAACTTGAGCAAGTTTAGTGTTGAAGGATAACAATAAAAAAAGGGACGGGAATCAACACAATCGTTCTCGGCGAGAAGATATGAAAATGCAAATATGGTTTCCACCTCAATTATTTTCAGAGTTCGGAAAAAAGCTAACTGAATAAAAGGAAGGATCGGAAAGTCAAATCCTGCAGTGAGCCGTAAATTACCCATAATGCATTTTTCGCAGTGGAGAGAGAACGGAATTAAAATATTCAGGCGATTATTTAGGACGTTTCCAGGACTGATTGTGATTTGTGGAATCGATAATGGAGTTTGGTTGTATTGGCGCCCCTATATTTTATTTTAATTTTGAAAAAACCTGATTATTGTCCGACGCATAAACGTCTGGATTTATGGAATTACTCTCTAGTTAATGTGGCAGCCAAAATGAGCAAAATTCGTTCAAAACAAATTATATTGGAATGTAATTTATTTTCGAACCGTAAAATATGGAATTTTTAAAATTTCCTACACTTCGATAAATTACAGAATATGCCAGTTATTTCTCTAGAGAAATAAAAAATTAACGCAGTGTGTTTTGTTCAAACTTCATTTTTCCGCGACAGAGACAGTAATCGATAATCGGTAAAGTTTTGCATACCAAAGCAAAAGTTTCGGCAGTAAGTAAAATTATCGAATACTGCAAGGTCCTCATTACAGATTCCTGGAGGGCTTTGCAAAGTTTATAGAAGCGCGCGGTAAGAAGTAGCTCAACTCGACTCGGGGGATGGAATGGGTCAATTTACAATCTAAAACCGAACCTTTCCCTACTTTCCTCTTTCATTACGCTACAATTTTTACTCACACATGTAATTAGTTCCCTGCCCCTACTCCTTAAACTCCATCCACTGTATAATATCTAACTCGATACTTTGACTTCCATCGAGATAAGACTCGTACAATCAAATTATAACATCATCGGCAAACCTGCCAGATAGGAATTTTCAATAAACTGGGCTCGGAGACGACCACAATCTACATAGAAAAGCTATTGCGCTAAATGGCCTCGTTTCAAGATGATCCAACCAAATTTACGTTATTGGACTTACCGGTCTACATATTCCCATTCAAATAAGGTATGAACTTGCCAGCTAATGAAACTACGGCTTTCGGTTCTTACATCACACACTCTCACCATGGGTTTGCCTTCTTGTAATTAGCGAAAAATATATACACGGTGGATTACAAAAAACGTCCCAAGCCCCAATTTCATCATTTTTGAAGATATGACAATACAACAACTTATTGTGAGCAATTTACACTGTTTGAGCGTCTATCCCCCCTATCTATTTAGATTTTTCATCTCTATCCCGATTATTTATCTTCTACTTTCGCCATAGGTTTCTAAAACAAGTACTAGTGGATAAAAGAAAAATAACTTTTTCCATGCTTGAAGTTAAAGTGTTGAAATAAGAAATGTGTACTGAGGAGACTTCAATAAATTGGACTTTGTTTTAAAATAGATATTTTTTTCAACGTTACGCCAAAGGTTCTCCTAAAATACCCTGCAGAAAGACATTATAGTTTTTGTAGCTCTAGCGAGTTGCTCTTCAAGCACACTCGCAACGCAGCGATCCTCTGAATAAAGATATTTGGAATTGTGAGTTGTTCACTCTGGAGAAGCATTTCGCCATGAGGGCCACAAAGACCCTCATGTCTGCATGCCAACATCACATTCCGGTGAGAAGACAAGGCATCCCCGTCTGTACCTATTCTTGGTTGCTACGCGACTCGACGCTGTAAAATGAGTCCCTTTGATTGCAGGAAACGAGTATTGGTCGAGTGGTATAATGTCGTCGTTATATTTGCGTGTATGTAGGTGTTGGAATCAAATCGGAATGTTAGTAGAGACCGCTTTTGCACATTTCACATTAACAGTTGGAAATTGCCCTATTCGAAATCGCCAACTTCCACATAATAGTTGGAAAAGTTTCGTGGGGTGGAACTTGAGCCAGATTAGTATGCAAGAGATCGACCAGGGGCGCCACCTGACGCTAATTAGGAGTCTCGTGTTCGAGGGCGGCTGCAGTTTGTTTTTGCCCGACCCTAAATAGGTCAAAGCGGCTAAAACATTTACCAAGACAAACAGCCGGCCAATAACAAGATCTGCAAGCTGAAAACATCATGATCCGTGTACGAATTACATCATGCAGATGGTGCTCAACAGAGCGAGAGACAAGGTTTTCATTACGCGCTAAGCCTCGACGAAGCGATCTTGGCAAGTGATAATCCCAGAGCGTCCGACTCAGAGAAAGACCCTAAAGACAAATCTGAGACGGAAATTGGCTCAAGAAAGTTGCTTTTTTGATAACATTCACTTAAAATTGATAATGTGTTGATTGGAACGCACAACTGATACCTGTGAACAGTGTGAACTACTCTAATACAAAACCACAAAAGGTAAAAAATACAAATTTGGAAGCTTGTGTTTGGAATGTTGTGACTCTAAAATAACGTCTCACAGTATATTCCCTAAATTCTGATTATTTCCATATGCTCTGCCTAAAAAACTAATTTCTGCGAAGCAAACTATAAACTACTTTACTTCTTTTTCAGGATTCTGTGTATTCATAACCTACTTCGCTTCATAATTTCTTATATTTATTTTGAAATTTCTTTTTTTTTTTTAATTGTTTCTTTCTATGTAATTTACATTTGCAAAAAATATTTCAAAAGATAAATGTTCTCGATTATATAGTATGTATTATTAGTAAAGTAAAAATACTCACAAAAGAGTGACTTTCCTAGCGGGTCTTTTGCAAATATAGTAGAGTATCCAAAAGTGGTGTAAAAAATCTATCGGTGTTTTTTAGTCTTTTAAGTTATTTTCTCCATTATGACCAACAAAGAGTACATTCTTAAGTAAAATTTTTTGGAAGTGGCTCTCCATGGACATTTTCCCTTTCAATGTAACAAACAATGGCGTTTCCACAAAAACCATCTTGATATAGTGGCAACGTACGTATGTATAAGAATAGAACGGAAGAAAAGAAATCCACAAGCAAATCGATTCCCAGTTCTATTATGACCGGTAAGAAATGCAATTTCGTTATATTACAAAAACATACCATTCAACCCCTGAATTATAGTGATATCCTTTAACCAATTCCCGATGCTCTATGCGGAAAACCTATGTGTAATAATAAGGCCATTTCGACCTTCATAAAAATACCTGCGGTTTTCGACGTGTGAGTTATGCTCAACCCCTCTGTTTATTGGCGCGTAAAATTTCATTACGCACTTCACATAAACGCTTATACTTTATAGTTGGTAATAAATATGAAACGATAAATTAAAATTTTAGAACTGAAATTGTAAGTGCACACCTGTTCGGAGATGGTTTTGTTGTTAGGGCGCTAAAAGTTAATTTTCGCTTCGATATTTGCGTGACGATGCCACAAGAATTACTGAAGAGAATATTGAAGCTGGTTTTTTTTTTGATTGTATATTAATAAGAAAATTTCCTAAATTATGTTAAGAATTTCAATTGCGGTTTGGAGCATCATTACTTCTTCTCCCCGACGTTTTTATTAAACGGAATTCTAAATAAACTACCAAATAAGAATTGTAGCCGACAGGCATTTTCAAAAGTAAATACCACCCACCCACCTAACAATAATCCGAGTGTGTGTTAAGAGCTTATTTCCAGCTGATTTGGACATGTTCGGTGGCGCATGTGAATGTCTTATTCTCGGAGATAACTTTTTTAAACATAAATTTTAAAAGTGCGCTGAAAAGACGTGCTCAACTGCGAAAGCAAAAGTTCACCTTATTATCTATCCTGCTTCCGTTCTCTTACTTCCACTCCATTCCCACGTATCCTCAGATGCCCCTATTCAATATTTTCCTTTGTATTTTCACGCCAGGCACGTATTCTTTAAAAGTACATTCGTGATTGTTGATTTAACACTTTTGCCTCAACTTCGAGCTTTTTTAACTTGCTTTGCTCTTGAGTAAATATTTTTTAAATCCCAAGGTGTATTGTTTTAAAATTCCGATAACGTACGAATCCTTCAACCAGGAGATTTTTCTTTTCCCACGCACTGACCCACAAAAACAAACACAAAACCACAAAAATCAAATAATTTTTTCAATGTTTTTGCAATAAAAACCAAGAGCGGAAGTTTAGATTGCCAACTTCAGAACTGTTTGTTCTCTTGGTGCACTTGAACTGTTTCAATGTTATTGTCATAAAAACGAGTGTCAATAAAAGAGTTTTATTTTTCGCCTCACATTAATTTCTAACGGAAGTTATATCCACACGTCAATAACTATCACTCTGCACAAGTGAAGCTATTTAGCTAACGATCCACAATCAACAATCTCTATTTCCTTCAATATGTAATGACAGTATTATTTACATTATGTCGATAATAATAAGTGTTTTGTATAGGGTGTTCCGTTTTAATGTCACAAATTTAAACAGGCAATAAGATATTCAATTATAAGACAAAAGTTTTCTATGAACTCGTATCAAAAAAGCCAAACTAGTATTAAGGTACTTTTTACCCTTTAACTCCTTGATTATAAATTCCACATTTGATCTTTGAATTCGTTTAGACGTATAAAAGTTATGAGCTGTATCAAATTTTGTAATTTTGTCTACAATGGTTTCTGAAATATTGGGAAAATCCATTAATAAATTCTCCTCTTACATGATGTAGCTAAAAATCTATCACCTGTTTAAATGTGTAACATTAAAAACGGAACATCCTGTACATCTAATTTTTAGTATTGAATATTATTTTGTTACACTGTTAATTACCTTTTCCTTAAAAAACTTTGACTTCGTAGCTTCTGAATATAATGTAGGTATATATTGGCCACTGAGCAAAGAAATAAATCCGATTTCTTATATCCCAGAATTAATTTAATGGCTTAAAAATAACTTAGTTTAGAAAAAACTTATTTGATTTGTTTTAATTTACCTTAATGTTTGTATTCTCTGTGTTAATTTTTAAGATCAGATAAATAAATTTTGTTGATGTTAATATTAATAGTTTCATATTGTCTCATCCGTCCTATCTATATAAAATATTTTTGCAAAAATGCTATAAATTATGGCAAGTTTTCTCATTGGACCACAGCTGTGGCTTAGATCGGCCGATTTGCAAGTCTAAAGAAACTGCAACTTGAAGCATTTTAATAAATGTCGCTCGGCTTATTTGTGGCCCCCTGAAAACTTCCTTTTTTTTCTTTATTGAAACTTACTGCCTTTAATATATTTCTAAATAGAGGCTTTTGCATTTCATTTACTTAGAAACTGAAATCATCGACTTGGGTATGTGCACTTCGTACCCTCTCCCAACCATGTAATTATCTTGTTTCATTCTCTTTGAATATTATCGCCACCTGATCCACGTATGGTTATCGAGCCTTTATCTATCAAGAGAGTGTTAAAATCAACAGATCGACTTACATACCCTCCAAAATGTAAATATCCGAATATGATACCTAACGTTACTCCCTACGGGAGCTTTACACGACAATTTCCGTAATTTTCATTAACATAAAGCTCTCTGTGTGATGTGTCTGGTAATGTGATTTTCGACAGCGACGATTTTTAATACACGAATTTTAGGGTCGTTTTACGATTTTAAAGTAATAAAATTATAATGGAAAAGCTAAACAATTAGAACTGACCGTAATAAAATTTAAATTTAAAGCTCTGCATTGCGAGCGTTACAATTTTGGTAATATCGAATTCTGTTATTAGGCTCATTTTGCATATGGTACGGTTCGATAAATTCGCAATAAATCACCAGAATCGTCGCGGTTCCCCAACAAAAAGCGAGTTTCAGTCAGCCTTGGAAGTTTATTTACAGAGGGAGGATGATATTTCCCAGTCAATTCGATTAAACGAAAAGCCGTATATTCGAATATTCGTTTTGCTTACAATATAATAATTGAACGATATTCGCAAACACCACTCAATGCAGTCATAACTCTGGTCGTTATATGTATAGACAGGAGTCGTGTCCAATTAAACGTTCAGGGACGTGACTTGTAATCTGCAAAGCTCGTAAACGAAGCTTTTTCAGTATGATGTTCTAAAAGCATAGCCGTCCAAGACTATCAGTATAAGTGGTTGCCTAAATTAGAAAATAAATCGTTGCCTACCTCTTTAGAAACACGCCCGAATGTACAACAACAACCAGCTGCCGGACTGTTTATCAATTCACTTTTTTTTAATTTCACTAGCTGTATTTCAGGGGTCTAAATTGTTCTTTTAAACAATACCAATAATAGTTTTTGAAGAACTAGCCCCAGTTAGTTAACTAGTATAACTAGTGTATGCTTAAACATTCACCGAATGTAAAAATCATTGTTATCATCTCTTAAAATATCTAACTACATTAAACTTACCCTGTGTGTACATATTGCTCTAAGTTTTCTGGCACAAAATTGAGTAGTTGATCAGTGACAAAAATTTTTGGTATTAAAAGAGAACGTTTCACGTAACATGTCGGTATTGGGTCAAAATATTTAGATAATAATTCGCATATTGAACTACTGTCGCTTAAATTTCTTCATAAGACCGATGTTAAAACATCTAGACGTTAATATTTTCATTTGTGTATTAGAGAGGTGGTTGATTTTGTCCTTACGAATACAAGCCCCACCAGCATGTAGATTTTCTGCTCTATCGAATGGGGTTGGTTTCATATTCGTATTTCAGTTAGGAGCCAAAATACTGACAATTGTTAATACAAATTGTCAATTGTTTATAAATTATTTAGTAAGATCAATATTATTGTCGCAAAAGACAGACAACAATGTAAGTTAATTAAAAGCTTTTAAAAATGATTTGCCAAAATACTATTATGAAAAAAACCTGTCACCAGCTTCCCTTTTGATATCTTTAATATTGATCCACTTCAAGATACATAATTTTTTGTTTTTAATTCAACATTGAGCTCGTTGAAATTTTCAATAAACCTGCTTAGTTGTGCAATAATTTGATTAAAACAGAGTTCCAAATTTTTATTTCGATAGTTACTACAGAAAAAACACCAAATCAAAAAAAAGTCAAAGTAAATTGAAAACAAAAATAAAAAATGATTAAAATATTTTCACAAAAATTAAAGGTTTACACTATTTAAAACCTACCAATCAATTAAAAATCGAAGACAACATTTATTAACAATAAAAATGGTGGATGCGCCGGGATAATCTGTAATAAAACCTATTTATTATTTAGTGTAATTAGCTAACTTAAACCAAACAAATTGAAATAACATTTCAAAAGTCGGTTTACAGAACATTTATTTGCAACTAAATTTTTATTCGCAATTAACTTAACGTTTGACAATGCAAAGCAAATGTCAACTAATTGAACTTATGGTTTAGTCCTGAAATACAGGATGTCCCAGTGGTATTTACTTTCACTTGGATAACAAAGTAGCAAGACTTTAAAATCCTCCAATTCAGAAGAACAGCTCGAGGTGCTGCTACAAAATGATATCGATTGCTAGGTTTTAGAAATAATATTAATCTGATTGTAAGTTACAAAAAAAAAATGTCTGGCTTACTGTAATTTTGACACTTTTAATTTTACCTTACTGTCAATATTAAACTTTGTAATAAATTATTCATGTTTTTAACAGCTATAAGTCTTTCCATACCCATCGCCCATTCTTCTTTTACACAAAAATCACATATTTTTAACTATTTCAGAAAAGAGAGTTTTTTAAGATAGGAGAATCAAATTCAACAATGCAAAATGAAGTTTTGTTACAGTCATAATGGAGCGAACCGGATTGTTTTAAGTTGACCATGTTAGGTACTAATTCCCACCTGCACAATTTTTGGTTAATTTTAAAGTAAAGATGGGGTAATATTATTTAACGTTATAAGCGAGGCGAGTAACAGGCGAGTTCGATAAAGACACTTTACTGACGTGTTGCACACAAAATCTTGTTGCTAACTGTAAAAATTCATTAAAAAAATGGTGAAAAAAATATTGTATGTTATCACGTTTTATTATGACAAATTAAACAGATATAAAAATAGCAGCAATATAAAACAATTTCTAACAATTATAACTGTTATAAGCAATGTTGA
>NW_025401063.1:13021647-13076107 GCF_015345945.1 Tribolium madens | reverse complement strand
TAAACGTGAACGTTCGCCCTCTGACGGATTATGAAAATTAATTCCTGAATTCGAAGGATTTTCAACTGAAAATGAGGATTAGAATTTACAGGGTGTTTCAGAACTCGCGCCCCAAAGAAAAATGTCATGTAAGGTAAGGTAGCAGGAAATAGAAAAATGTTAAAAAATTGTACCGACTCAAATAATAATAAGATCTATAGAGCAAAGCTTCGTTTATCTTCAAAAATAAAGTTGCAGAAAGGGTTAAACAGCTAAAAAAGGCTGTATGAGTCTCGATTTCTTGTACAACCTATTCATACAAAGACTCTTTATAAACTGCAAGTTTTACATACCTTTTAACACTTTGCACTTTCTTTTTACCGATTTAAAATTGTCACCAAGAGATTAATGTAATTCGTTCTTCGTTTCGGTTCGGTTCAAAGGTGATGGCATTTAGTCTCGATAGTAAAAATGTTGGATGAGAGGTCCAAGATTTAACTGTCTAGACTAGATAAACGCCACAATGACAAATGATGGTCTAAGTAGTGGCAATTTGTCCAGCTGACGACGTTCCTACTGACGTATCCTGTAAAACCTTCCAACTCCCAACTGCAATAATTTACATTGTTTCTTACTTGTTTGCTTGTTTTATGCGAGTTCTCGAACTACTGTCATTACTATAAAACGCTACACAACTCCCGGGATGTTTCATAAAAAAAATTCAAGCAGAAAAAAAAATACTGATGTACTAATTTCGAACTAATTCCCAGTTTGTTTATTAAATTTCGAAGTGCATTTTAACCTGTTAGTAAACACTAACATTTATTGTTTTAAAACTATTTATTTTTACTGCTTTATACAAGGCATTTGCTTCAGCTCTTTATAATCTTGACTCAATAGTTATTCTTCTATAAAAAGTCGAGTATATACAAGTGTTAAGATTTTCTTAGAGTAGAATTACATCTAAAACGGACAAAACACAAGTTCCGAAGTGTAATTAAAGAAGACAGAAGCATCGTTTTTGCGTTTGTAACAACATAACCGCTTTGAAAGAACAAACCGGCATAAAACACGCCGTGTTGACTGTCGCTCTTTATGCTTCGTCCGCTCGAGGGCTTCAAAAAACCATCCGCTGTTGCACATGAAAATATCCTTTGTTTCGATGCAAAACGAGCTTATCTCATGTCAAAACCGAGATTAAACCCGCTCATCGTCCACTTTTGACGCGTCGCTAGTTCCCACTATTTAATTTCAGCGGCACTAGTAAATTCATCAGTCGGTGAAGACCTGGTACCGCTAACGAGCACGCTATTAATTGGGTTTCCCAACGTCGAACCCCGCATCTCGTTAGTTGATTACGTGGATGTCAGGCAACCTTTCGTCGAGAACACTCTTGAAAACTTAGCCCGACTTCGGAAATTGGCAAGCTTATCATTCACCTTGTATTATAATCAGGCGCCAACTCTACCCTCTTTCTAATTTTATAACGTGTAAGCACGACGTGTCCCTCAGGCTCTATTTACCACTGGATCTTGTGTTAAAAGCGAGTGTTTTTTTTAACTTAGAATTTGTTTTTATATTTCTCCTAAGATCTTTTTTTCAACAAATTTGCGCGCTGATACCTTCATTTATTTTTACGATTAATTTTCTGATTTCTTTGATTAACAGGCAGCTTTGCACCCACATTTCATAAGTTTGGGATAGTTTAAAATTATTATTTTTTGCATTTACAGGGCGATTCAGATAAGATAATGATCTTTCAAACGCAAAAAAAAGCATTCAAAATTTCAAAAAATTGCAGAGTTACCGATTTTTAAAATGGAAGGTGCAGATCCAAAATTTTTTGAAAAACTCCCTTAAAATAACCCGATCCAGAGATGCAGTAAAAGATATACCTTTCCATTTAAAATAAGTAAGTTGAGACCGACTTCCGGTATAACCGGAAGTGTCGCCATCTTGAAAATATTTTCATTTAGAAAAACTAAATGGTTATGGCAATGTACCAATTTTCAAATAAATACGATTTTTCGAACTCCCAATACTTCTAATGTGGGGTATAAACGGAACACCCTGTATAGACAGATACCTGTAATAACTTTGACAGTATTTGTAAATTGGCGTCCTACAGTATACCTTTGACACCTGTATCAGTTTCAGCGACATCATTTTTGTGGCATTTGGGTAGATTTTGAATTCAACACTCCTTTAATTTAAATTTAATAATCTAACTTTTTCAAACATAACAAAATTCAAGTTGTCCGTGAAAATGTATTTTGGGTTGCGTCTGAAAATCGTTTAGGGTCTTTGTTATAAATGATTCACTGTGTAAAATCATTGTAGGCTTATAAAAGAAATCCTAATCACCAACCCATAGATAAAATATACATTCATTAACAAATACTCATAAGCGGTTTAGCAAACACAGTATTCTTCTATGTACCTACATTCGCACATTTTACATAGTATTATTTCGTTGTCTCTCCTCTTCAAGTGACTGTGAAATTACAGGGACAATAGCGCAATCCTTTAGCTTCCAGACGTGTTTGGTTTGTTCGCAAAGGCGTCGATGAAGCTCGTGCACTGGACACGTTAAGGTGACGAGCTAACAATAGAGGCCGGATAAATCTTGTCCAATTTGTGAAAATCGAGGGAATACACGAAGACGCCGCTCGGGGTGTCGTTATCCGCACTATGTAGCACGTCTAGGCTGCTAACAGTGGTTTCATTAGGTGACACTTGATGTCCGTTTTGGGTTAATTGCTTTAAGGTCGACTGCAACTCCGAGAAGGGTAATTTAATGAAATGTTTGGTAATATTGTTTGATACAAGTTGTGCCAACTTGAACGGCTATTAGGCAAAGTTGTACTTCACCGGCTCAGAAAGGCTCAGTCGTTTGGTAATCAACGCCCATGAAGCGGAAACTTCAGATTATTCTTTTTCCTTCCCTGCTTCGCTTTGTCTTCTGTTTATAACGGCACAACTTTACCCACTTCAATTAAACTTGCTCCTACACATTGTTCTCTATTTTTCCAATCTGTGAGCCTTCAACGCACTCTAATTCGTTTGTAAAGTGACGTGGAAACTATGGAAAGTTTCTTTTCGGAAAATTACTTTTCGAGTGGAGTGGTGGGTGTTTGTGACTTTGCTGCAGTTTGAAGTTGTATATTCGATATTTTCGGGGATATGGTTGTGACAATACCAAGATATAAACACACTTGGCACGTACACAACTTGAACACCAACGTTGAGTTACAACGAAAAATATCGAAGAGCGAACAGGACCGACCGTTAGAATCACTTCGCGCTTGTTTGACCTGTCATCAGATTTTTTATTACAGGACGTGATGATGTGGCTGAAATACCAGCAAAACAACTATAAACAATTCTCTTCAAACAAACGTCCACGAACACGTTTGTTGTTTGCAATAAATTTATAAAATTCTTATTGTTGCAACATTTAAAACCGAATCAAGTAAGGAGTATTTACGTATAAATAAACGTCTTACACTTTTTTTTATTTCTCCTGGGAAAACTCCACAGTTTTAACACGGCCTACTTTTGCGAAACTACTTTGTCTGACAAAGACTTCTGTTTATGACCAAACCTGTCTAAAATCGACAACAATAAAATCACCGCCATTCTCTGTGCAAAAGATAAACAAAGATTAAAGTACTGCAGAGCACGTTATTCGACGCAAACTTTTAAACAGTAGTCTGTTATCATGAATGCTTGTTCCCGGACGACCTTTCCGTTTATTTTAATTAAATTTTTTGTTGAGGGTTGATTACTCAATTCGAAATGACGAAGACATCAATTTTCCTGTTGCCACTTGAAGCGACATTACCGGGAGACTAACAGACAAAATTATACTTCAAGTCGACTACCGCCGCTGTATGTTCTCTGAATAAAATTCAAGCTGGCGAATGCAATTTTCAGCATAAAACTTTATATAGTGCTTCAAGTGTACAATAGATCATTATATTGTTTGTCGTTGCCATCCCGAAGGACTTCGTTTTATGTGTGCTTCTTTATTTTTGCGAGTTGCAGAAAACTTTATCAAACAGATAAGGATTTCTACTCCTCTCGCGGGGACCGAATTCTACTGCATAACTCCCCGTTATCTACTTGTGCGAGATTTTCAAGGATGATGTAAACAAGTTAGGGTTTGTTTTCAAAAAGAAACATCTTACAAGAGACTTATTTTGGTTTTTTGCTTTTTTTGTCTCTACGAACATATACAGCTTAAACTGGTTTAACGGTATGGCAGCGGCCAACTTTAACATCTTTAAGACACGGACATCAATCCAAATTCAATTTATACCAAATTTCAAGACTGAAATTTTTGATAAAAGTTGGCGTAAAACAAAATTTGTTGATCATATTAAAAAACTTTTAAAAATCTAATGTTGCATCTTATGTTTTAATTCTACATATTTTATAATACGTAGGTATGATTTGAAATATAAAATGTTTTTTATCTTTTACAAAAATTACATATTATACAGAATGATTCACGAGGAATAATGAGCCCGACCAAATTCTCGATGCAACCAACATTACATTTGTCGCAAAGCAACTTGCGAAAAGTAATGGTGGTTGCATCGAGAATTTGGTCAGGCTCAATATTCCTTGTGAATCACCTTGTATATAACATACAAGTGATTTTTTAAGAACGAGCTACCCTAGATATCTCAGAAAAATAAACAAAAACTAGAAAATTTCGAGACAGGTCAATTTTTATTTACAGAGGACACTTTTTAGTGTACTTTCAAAATTTGTAGCACATACCCATTTGGTAATACAAACAAGTCCTTCAAAATTTTAAATGGCACTACCTCCTTTGTGTAAAGTATCAATGAAAGGTATTTTGACCAGGCTGTGTGTTTTTTTTTGAGTTTCGATTGCTTTTTATAAAGTTATGGTGATCAAAAAAAATTCAAAGGGGTTGTTTGTTTTACGAAAGAGATTGATGCTACAACTTGCAAAAGTACACTAAAAGGTGTCCTCCTGTAAATAAAAATTAGCCTGTCCAGGGATTTTTTAATTTTTGTTTATTTTTCAAACAACAAGACAAAATATTAAGATAGTACAATAATTAATTAATTTGTTGCAGCTTCAAATCCGTTTTCTACGTTTTAAACGTAATACTCGTCTTTTGTGCTTATTATACATATGTAATGCTCATGTTTCCGTTCTAATAATCTCTGTTAATAACCTGAACAGCTCTCCAAATATACCGCGGCACAATGCATCCCCAGTCATACAAACATTTACCTAAAATCTCCTCATTAGACGGAACTTTTGAAGCGTTCTAAGCTCCTTACCGTTAATTTCTCTATTCGATAAATGGTGGATGCGCCGGGTAAGCAGCATGAGCGCTAAGAATAATGTTGTAACAAATTGTTCTGATGGTAAAGTAGTGGGTCGAGTGCGACATCTGGTTTCTATAGTCGTAAATTCCAGTGGCGTGCGTGAAGGCGATGCATTACTCCGGCATGTCGCCGCTTTGATAAAGCCACACGGCTATAAAACGGCAAATTCGGTCCCTACCCAACCCCCTTTTCAGGGAGAGTTAATAAACCGTATTGATGGTGTGCCACAGTAATATACCGCCGAGCCGTTTGTTTTCCGCATGGCGATCTCCCGTTATTGAGTTTTTGTCGATTTGTCTTCTCATATTGGACTAATTTAATATTTCTGTGCGAGGGTGGGGCCGTCGTTGCCGCCTTTGTCTCTGAAAATTAGATTTCCGGATTCCATTTTTCAGAAAGCTGCTTCCTCTCTTGGACCAATTTGCATTCTTAACTTTCCGTTCTTGTTTTAGGTGATTCCATTGAATTCTGATCAAAAACTTTAATAAAATGTTTCTCATTACAAGTTTAAATTGGAAACAAACTTGCGCCAAGCGACCTCTAGGGCACAATTAAATTTGTTCCAGATTCAAAAATATTTATTGTACTTTAGGAGCAGGGATCTGCATAACCCCAATCAATAGACGAATCTCGTTAACGTGGTGCGAGGAGAAATACTCTCGTTGAACAACTTCAATGAAACCTAACTTACACTGCTTAGCCTCGATTATTGTCTTTGTTATTAACTTTCTAACGAGCCAATCCCATTGTTATAGGCAATACGGTCATTAAAAATGTGTCTTAAGTTCACTCACAATCATTTTCAACAGTCGTCAACATTTAGTGTTCTGTTTCCGAGACCGGCATTACGACATCTTAATTGAAGACAGTTTCACCACTTTTTTCATTCCTCCCCAAATCTATCCTACCAATTCTGAACTTGTTACTTTAAAATAAATTGTACTATTAAATAAATCAACATAGTAAAATAAAATTATATTACTATTTGAACACAACTTTGTGTTCAGGAATTAGAAAGCGTGGTAACAACAATAAATTTGTTTGGAATTTAAATTTGCTTTTTCTGTACAGTGAAATATTTACTCTGCTCCTACGACCACTTTAAACTAAAATAGTATGGTTACACGTACACCTGTAGGAGTAATTAGAAATAGAAATCTAGCTCTCGGGTTAAGTACATTTCTTGTAATCAATAGTGAGCCCCCATACAGTATAATTTTCCGGTCCTAAAATACAATTTGGTGATAATAAGCGTCATAATTTGGGGACGCAAATGTGTCGAATAGAGCAATGGGATTTCGCCCGATGAACATAAATAAAGCACGGATTATATCGGCTAGGTATAAACAATTCAAATAAATAAATCAAGCAAACAAACAAGCCATTCCGTTAATAAATAATTGCGGAAAAACGTAATAAATTAGGGAAAACGTCCAAAATGAATATTGAATAGATGAGACAGACGAGATCGTAATTCAAATTGTTTAAATTTCGAATTGAATGGCCAGCGATTGTTAATAAAGCATCGACAATAACATAAAATTAATTAGAATCGGAAAACGCACAGCTAATTAGATTAAATTTTGGGCGGTGATTACTCCGAAATTTCAATGAAATGCTATCAAACCAAAACGCAAAAGAAAAGAGATTCATCTAATTATCCACCTTTGTAATTAATATATAAAATCACACAAAGTAAACGGACAGAACAGTTCAAAGCAGTAATAAAACCGTGAAATTTCAGCACGTAAAGCAAATCTTTTGTTCACTGCGTTATTGAAAAAGATAAGCTTTTATCGAAACGTTTATTTTTCTTCGGCAGCGCTTCGATAAAATTGTTTTAATTAAAATCATTTCTTTGCAGAACGCACCTTTTTCCAATTTCATTATTTGTACTGAATAAACAGCTGAGCAAATTCATCAAATATGTGCTTTGTAATCTTTACAAATAACTTGCACAGTTCCATTATTACAACTGACGGGACGTGCAAAAAATACACAATGGTAATCAAATTTTCCATAAAATACAAGAGTGAAATTCATTAATATCGCTCCTGCACAAAGGTAAAATCCCACGCCTGTAATGCTAGGAAATTGGCATTCGAAATTTTATTTCAGAAAATGAGCAGTAGGTAACTACTATTAGCTGTGCATGTCACGGCGCAAAACCCAGAGGAAAATGTAATTTGCAATTGTCAATGCAGTGGCGTAGCTAGGAGTTTTTGAACTAGCAACCAAAACATCAGTAAGTCTAGCATCAGACTGCTAGGAAAAAAATGTAACGTTTAAATTCATTCGATACAGAAAACATACATCTTCACTTTATTTTGTTACAACAATTAAAAGAGATCGGCAAAAAGCGGAGCAAGTGAATGTTGTTTTTTTCTTCCAAAGCTTATAACTTTCTATAAGCATTGCATTAAATACGCGCAAATAAAAATGAGCATGAAATCTAAAAGTGTACCTCAAATAATTCATGTATGGTGATAATATTGATGTATTTCGTGACAGTAATAGTTTGAACGTCCAGCCTTCTCGCGACGGTATAAATCATTAATTAATTCCGTTCCCAAGTAGCACTTCCTTTCGGTTGAAATAATTCAAATTGCGTAAAGGGTATAAGATTTCAGCTGCAGATGTGTATTGTTGGCAAATTCTGATTTACGTGTGTGCACATACATTGTGACCGCTGTTGTAGTGTAAACAGTGTCGTGTTCTATTATTTGCTATTGTAACGCAAACAGAGAAAGATAGAACCGGTGCGGCGTGATTTAATGCAGTACAAGGTGAGGTATTTAATTTAAGCAAGTGCATTAAAATGTACAAACCACCCCCAAGTGGCACAATACGGAATCTCTGTATGCACCAGCAGTGTGTGTGAACAAGTTCTTCGCTGTTAGTTTTTACCTTAGTAGGTTTTAGAAGCGCTAAAAAGTCCGCCAAGTTGCGTAAAGAACCGGTTCATCCGCCAAAGTTAAATGAAGTTCTCGTTTTAGAGTTTAGCAGGATTCAGTTTTACACAGTTGTTTTCCTGTTTATTTTGCTTGATTTTCTACTTACATCCTGGATATAGGATAAACTTCTTACATCCACGCGAGGATTCTAATATTATTAAACCGTTCGTGTTTGCATTTGAACAGCATTTGTTAGTTCTAACTTTGAATAATATTGGTGGAATTATTCAAATCTACGAGAGTTTTAGTTGTTAATAGCCGTCCCAAAAAATTAATCAGTGAACAGCGCTACCAACTATGCAAATCCACAATATACACGGCACAGGGCAAATGAGATTTAACTTTATTTATTTAGTATAATGAGTATGCTGTCTGATCTATGTTAAAGTACATAGTTGTTTCTATTAACGTAAATGGAGTGGCTGTGCAAATAGTGATAATGGGTGGGCTGATTGTGTTGTACAAGAGATTACAAAATTCCCTGTTTATCAATGCCGATCGACATGAGTGTCTCTCATTAACCTGGGCTTAATGTAACGTGCAAAACTATCCCTGGTGGAAGGTGCCGCCCTCATTCCAGATTTCGAATGCATTAACTATATTAAATCTGGGAATTTCATCTCGTCACAACGTGATGAATTAAAGCACTTGCGTCCGGAGTCAAAGAAAGACGATGACTTTACTTTAATTAATTCCACAAGAGTTCGTTCCATCGTCGAGGTACGACGAAACATTTTTAATCACCTCTAGGTTATTGGATCCTCAGTCGCACCTGTCGCAATATATCTTCTGTCTCTCGTCATCGGACACAACAGCCAATAACGACCAAAGACAATGTGATGGATGGACGATTGATGTATGTCGGCACACAATATCTCAGGTGTCTTTGAGAACATACGAGAAGCTGAACAAATCGCTTTCTCTACACCTTCAACATTTTACATTCGTTAATACAATACAAAACTTAGGTACAGCATTATTATCAAAAATAATCGGAAATTGGTTTATAAACTTAAGTACATATATGAAAAGTTTTTTAAGAAAAATTAAACAAAATGTAGATAGTTGTAATCCTTACTTAGATCACAGTCTTTGTAAAAAAAAGGTGTTATAGCGGGTTGCCAATTGAAAAAAAAATAAAAATTTGCAGAATTCGAAAACTAAAAAAAATTCGAAAAATTTTATTCTTGAAAAACAATTTTTATAGTAAATACTTTATCATTCATCAATTAGTTTTTCAAAAAATAAACAGTTTAAGCAAAAGACGTTTGATTCCATACCTACTTAATTTCTGTTCAGCTCGAGTATAACATGCTTCAAAACTTGCAAACAAGTTAAAAAGTGTTCTTTGTTTCTATGTAAAACATAAATATTTGTACATATACTATGTGTAGGTCCATAAAGTTCATAAATTTAATAATTTTTGTGGAAAATCACATATGGGATCTATAGAAAAAAAGTTATATGTTTGTATTCCCTGTTAATATTGAAAACTCAAAATCAACTTTTAGGCTTATTGTCTGAAAAGTAGGTGCGTAGTGCTGCGAAAGATACAAAAAAAATGAGCCAGCAACAATATAAAATTTAAGACTAATGGCGGGTAAACATTTGCTATTTTACAATAAAAACTGTTATATTTTGACCAATTTAAATTTGATTTTGTTTTAAGCATTTCTAAGACACCTGTATGCCACAATCTGATTTAAAGTTTTAACTTTTAATTCCAAACTGTTTTAACATACCTACATAGTTAAACTCTAAAAGATCTAAGTTTTGCAGTCTCGATAAAAGAAATGACAAAGGAGATATTTCAGAAATTCTAGGTTACATAGTTTAAATTGAGGCAGGTAGATAATTTGAAATGAAAAATAAGGCAAGAAACGAGCTTCAATTTCGTCTTTCTTTCAATAAGCCTATTTTGTTGAAGTATATTTGAAACATCTTGTCTTTGTACAAATAAGCAATTGCTTCATAGAAATAAACAACTTGTTTGTTGTCTTGGTGCAGAAATTGGCAAATAAATAAAACTTCCACTTCTAGATATTGAGTTAATATCGACGGCAGACAGTTTATTTGTATTGGAGTTTGTTAAAGAAACGTCAGAACCAAAATTTTATATCAGTCACAAAGCCAGCATAATGCTCCACGTATGTACATGCATCAGCAAGGATTATAAAATGTTAATAAAAATTTTAAGTAAACCATACTCGAACTTTGCTGTCTTATACCCTAGGTATGTTAATTTGTTAAGCAATTAATCTTAACAGAACAAAAAAATGAAACGACTCTCTTGTGTCTTTTAGGTGATGAGAATTAACTTTGTCGCAGTAAAATTGGCCATTGACACGTTCTTCACGTTTCGGTCGTTCGTGATTTACCTAATTACACTCCAACGCGTTTATGTCCTCTCCGAATGAATTCAACAACGTTTCTGGCACGCAATTGATTATTAACTTTGCCGAGTGCAGACTTTGGAATTAATCTTTAAACTGGCACCGCCACCAAAACTCTCAACCGCAATCTTTCATTTCTGTGCAAGTTAAACACAGAGAAACGGAAAGGTCTTTGAAGCTTTTTGGCGTTCTTGGTCCGATTGTGACGCTTCATGTAACTCGGCGATCACGATTCGCGATTTGGTTCACGCATCAAGCGACACGCAGCATTGTAATCGATTAGTACCGCTGAACTCAAAAGGAAGACAATTCGCCAACGAAAACTGAATATTCCGCGCGGTCGAGCGCGAACTGAAATAGCCAAAGAGAAGCCGTGAGTTGTGTTAAAATGTGATTTTATAACTATTAGATGCCGCCTTGTACATTTTTTCGCCGGCTATAAAGTCGAATTTATGACACGCGTTTCGGCGGTCGGGAGGCCTTTTGCGCTAGAGCTGGCAGCCGAAACGGCACAGTTTTAATGCCATTTAACGGATAACTGTATCATCTCGGTCGGCTTAGGCGAGACAGCATAGAAAGAAGGGCCGACACTGCTGTGTAGGCTTGGAACATTTTATGGGAAACTACCACAACGCTTTATTTAGGTTCTTGCTTGTTTTCATATTCCTTACATATTCGTAGTTAAATAGTCATTGGGCAAAAATGTTACATTTTTTCACATATCCGATAAAATTGATTTAACGTTCGGTATAATAAAATAGTATATTACAAGTTTTATAAGACCAGTCTTGAGACACAAATTTAAGTTTAAAAAACGACTGGCGCAGCCACGAGTTTTATTAAAAAATGAGTGCTTTCAGGTTTTATGAAACGAGTTTTTTTTTACTATTCTTTTAATTTTGTCGCGTTTTGACTATTTAGACGTCGCGTTCTTTAATATGTCTATTAGAGGAACGACGTGTTTAAAAAGTGATTTTAATAAAGCTATCAATAATGAAGCCTTTGTTACGAAGCAGAATTTAGGGTTCCATTACCTACATCTACTCAATTGTAATTCTAGCCCAGTTCACGTCTATAATTTATATTTAAGTGCTTTTTTTATCAAAACTAAATCTTAACAAAGAGAACCATACGACGAGTCGATCGGTTCAGTGAAAGCCATTATCATATCTAGGTTACTGTTCAGTATATATCATGATGGGTAAACGAATACTCCATATAAATAAATTTTATTGTAGAAAGAGAAATCCTGTGACCGGGGAAAACCCACTCTGACCGAACGAAATTACAAGGGCCGTCCCAAAGAATTGATCGGGGTCGTATTTTTTGGCTCGCCTAGTCTGAATCCGACAACTTAATAAACACTACAAAAGTTATCGGATTAGGCAAAGTAAACCAAAGTCGAAGTTGGATCGGGATTGATGTGGACCAAACTAGAAGACCTTGATTAAATTACACACCAGTGTTTCGGGGTGTTTTCACGGTGGTAATATTCACGTCAACATTTATTTAAAGGGTAATAAGAAGTTCATCAACTTTTCGCTTTAATCCAGCCGACAACGAACAAAACCTAAACAAGCCTTGTTTCTCCGGAAGGTATCACATCTACTTTGCAATTTAAAACAAGTTTCGCGAATTTACTTGTACGCTTTGTGAGGCAAATTCATCTCTGTCTGCGAACAGGAGAATTATACTTGCGTCATGTTAAAACAGATGATGGAATTAAAATGGAAAAGTTGATAAACATGTAGTAAATCAGCGATTATAACCAACAAATCATCGAAGAAAAACCTTTTCACTACGACGAGCAAAATTTATGAATCCATAAAAGGACACTATGCCGAGAATAATTTATTATGTTTAACGTGAAAGGGTTTCAAAGCTTCACAATAACAGAAAAAAGCCCCGATCGAAAATAACATCCGACCGAGATTAATATTATTGGAGCGAATGCCATCAACACTTCCATCCTTAAAAAGACCTCACACAAAAGAAAAGTTTTTCCGTAAAGAAACAAAGAACTGTCTCCGAATCGCATTATAAACAATATTTCGCGACTTAACAGCACTCCAAACAGAATTCACAACTTTTCCATATCGAATTTCTTTATTTTTAAATAAAAACTACTCATTGAGTACTACCTGAATTCGCCGTGCCGGTACCCAGAAGCACGTCGATGCTGCCGTCGGAAAGGATATCCGTGTCTTGGTACGATATGGAAAAAGTTGCATCGTCCTGCAGCCTGGCCAGCATCGCCGCAAGACTCGACCGATCCAAATCGTCGGATTCCTTAAGTTGAAGAGTAACATTGCCATCGGCGGCTGTACTATACATAAACACTGCATGACCACCAGAGTATGGCTGCAGGGGCAAGCGGACGCCGGCCAGCTCGTGGACACCCTAAAAAAGAAAACAAATCCTTACACACATGTCCTAACGACGACTACACTAAAAATTGTCATAAAGAATTAAGATTCCCCAAAGATATCAGAAAATATTTCAGGAAGCCTTAAGGGTCAATTTACAAAAAACAAATTAAAATTTATTTTGTATTAAAATTTCACTTAAATATTTTGCATTCCCAAACGTTAAATTAACCACATCAATAAAGTTATGTTGAAGACGAATCTGAGTACGGTCGGGTCTACTTTCACATTTAAGAGATGGTAACTTATAGTATCACATCAAAGGGGCTGTTGGGATTTTTTTAAATCATGACTAATATATTTTTATTTCACTAGTGTAAAGAGAAATGAACACAACGTTTGGAAGAGCTCCACATCGCCATTCTTTTAACTTCCTGCATTTGAATGCCTTTCTCTAGTTATTTGCTGAATTTCGTCGAAAATGATATATAGGACAAAGTATGAATAAAGCCATTAAATTCGTCGCGACGTTTCGATACCTTTATTGCATCTTCTTCAGGCGAAGAATTTTCGTTGGCTGAACATGAGAGGCATGGCACAGTCAAGGAAGTCAAGAACAAGTAATACAAAATGGAGAATTTCTCTAGTTATTTTGATAATGTTACTGGCCAGACAGTGGGGTCCTAGGTTGTCAGCTTTTGATGACTCAACATGTTTATCTTTCATTGCGCGGAGTCTATAGTCTGTTTTTTTTATTTATGCGTGTGGATCAATTAATAATTTGAAAGACGTATCACACAGCTATCTTTTTCAGCATTTGTAAACAGTCTTGTTGCTCGCTGGCTACGTATTTCCGTAAGGTCGGCCACGCTATATATCACTTTAACAAATGCGATTAAAGTAACGCAGGGTTAGTGACGTACGTCAAAAGTGTGTCTTACCGTCACGAAGGTCATTTGTAATTTCATTTTTAATGGGGAAAACTATTTTGAGGCTAATATTTACCTATACCCGCTATATCATCATAAAAATCGTAATTCAAGCCCTACAAAAATTCTAATGCCAGGAAGAAGCTTTAATTTTTGACTTTAGTACCAAAATGTCAGAAGTTGTCAAATGTAAAAAAACATGTCGTGTTCGGGATTCACACTACCCCCACCAGCAAATAAAAAAAACTGTACTCATAAATCACAGATCTGTCAATAAAATACATATGTATAAACGATGTAAGTAGAAAGTGTTTGATGCTTTGATTTTCAATTTTATTATAAATCCTCACCAATTCAATTGTTTTTAGATTAAAAAATCTACAGCAGGTATGTCCCTTCATTGGGTTTATACGAGAAAAAAGATTTTATCTTTGATTTTACGCCAAAACTGCAAAGAAAAAACATTTTTTGCTTCATCCGTGGTTGTTTCTCCCTCCACGGCTTCACCTGAAACGAGTAAATCTGTACTTAAAATTTTATTATTCTGATTCAGTGAAAAGAAAAGTTCATTTTTCTCTTGATTTTTGACATAGAATAATTTTTCTCTGATTTTTAAGTCCTGTCCTACCACATTGGCGGTTTTATTTATTTGACAACTATATGTCACTTTGACAATTAATTTATTAATTAAATAATGATAGTTCTTGTTAAAAATGACTTTGTTTTTTTATCTTATAATTGTTTCGTTGAGTTGCTTTTTATTAAAATTATGTTTTTTATTTACATTTTTGTTATTTAACTTGCGTAAACTCATTTGTCAAAGTGACATCATTGTCAAATAAATAAAACCGTCAATGTGATAGAAAAAAATGTAATACAAGTCCAAAATCAAGAAAAAAATGAACTTTTCTGTCCAGTTAGTTTGAATAATGAAGTTTTAATTACAGATTTTCTCGTTTCAGGTAAAGCAAAAAATGTTTTTCCTTTGCCGTTTTGGCGTAAAATCAAAGATATTTTTTTTCCTCTTGTAAACTCAATGCGGAGACACATTGTATATAAAAGCAAACATTTTTCCCGCATGGCAATAACATTTTTTTACGTGCCAGCTCTGGCATATCCTGCTCCTGTTCTATGTGGTTCAAAAGTCAAACCTATCTAATCGTATTACCACTACAATTTTTTAATAACTTGCTTATTTTTAAATTTTTGCTTGTGGCTTGTGACTCACTTGTTGTGTCACAAAGGAGTAGAATACTTTAAAAGGATAAACTTATCTAGCTTGTTTTTCAAATATACAAAAGCTTGTAATTTTCTGCTTCGAAAAAAACGACTTAGTTTCTTTAAATTATTAATTTGAAATTAAAATCAAATTTATCACTTTATCACGTTTTGTATCCGCTTTCTGAAAGTGTTATGTCATTGAAAGAATTATATACGAAGTGATCCAGAAAGATCAAATCTGTTGGTAACAGATTTAAAAGTATTTTTGTCAATAATTAAAAACACTGCAACCGTATACGGTTTTGCTTAACAAATACTTGACGTACAATCTCAAGATTGTTGAATTGTTCTTAATCAAAAGCATAATTGGGGAGTACTCTTTTGATTAAATCGTAGATTAAATACATTTTTTCTAATTCTAACTCTAATTTTTAAAGGTTACATTGGAGGGTAACCTTTAAAAATTAGAGTCAGTATTATCAACAGATTTATTCATTGTGGATCACTTTGTATTTATTAAAAAAAAAAAACAGGGAATATAGAATTTACTATAAAATAGTATGTATCTGTTGTTGCAAAAACAAGAGTATTTGAAAAACTCTTCAGCACTAAAGCCTTGGTTTATTTTGCAGTATAAATGAGTTCAAACTTCTGTTTTACGAGTATATTTAATGAACAAAAACACGATTAGCCCGTCACACCAAACTTTTATTTTAATGCACAACGCGTTTCAACCACAAAGTGGTCATCCTCAGGTGAGAATAATTATTCTCATCGTGTTTTTGTTCATCGTTTCCATACCAAGAAGATCCAAGAAGAAGAAGTATATTTAATAAAAAAAAAGTGTTTTATTTTGGTTGGTCCTACTAGCTTCATCAGTATGAACATAAAATAGTAATCACAATAAAACGCGTTATAAATAATTCTGAAAAGATATAAAGCCACGTTTGCGTTAGTCAAGATAGGCTTGGGATCCTCCGCGAAGATGGCATATTTGTGCGAAATAGGGGAGAGATAATTAGGATAATTGTCTAGTCTTTTACAAGACATTCGGACAAACTTTGCAATTTCTCTCCTTGAAAGGATTATTTCCAAGATAAACTTGTATTTTATGCAACTTAATTATATTTAAAATGTCCCCTTCTAAGCCGGGCTAACATGGCCACGATTAATCGATGACAAAACCGGAAGATCGGAACGCTGCAAAATTAGATTTGGGGGTGCTGTAGTACTTTTCCCGCTTTGTTCGTGTCCAAGCATTGACCCCACCATAAATTTCAATTAAAATGGAGGTAATAAGGCAATGCATAAAATACGGCTATGAAAGTCACGGTTAATAAAGCTGCAGCACTGACCCGAGGCAAGAACATTTCAATATTCCAGTTCAATTAAACACAAACATACGAGCTGTAATCTAATTTTAACCCGGTGAAATGCCACGGCTATAAAACACGGTTCACTACAACGCACAAGCAATACGACCACCAACTCGGCCATTACGTAACTAAAACTCCCTTGATTATTGTTTTTGTTAATTGTGAAAAGCAATTTCGACACGACCCACCCATCTGGATAAGAAAAACAGAAACAAAGTTGGGTCCTAAAGCCAAGCTGTGCAATGTGCTCGCCTTCTCCAAGCTGCCGAAAATCTAGAGTTTATAGAATTTCAGTTTACTTCCACTATTTTTTCTTAAGATAATTGCATTTTTCAATCGCTTTTTCAGTGACAAAATTTCAGTAAGATTGAAAATCCATTGGTCTGCATGAAAGTTTGAACGTGTAGCTTCCAGCTTTCTGTACAATTTTTGAGTTCTTTCTGAAATCTTGCTTTCTGAGGAGAACATGTATGTTGAAAAAGTCATTAGGTAATTGAATTAGGCCGCTCTTTATACTTGAAAGAGCGCCTTCGCGTATTTATACAAGGAATAAACATTTCATTTTCATTTCCGGTATTAATTAAGGTGAAGTTTTCCGTCTAATAAATAAGCAAAAACAACAAACAACAGTCATGCATCTTACAGCTCGACACCTAACGGCATTTTTGCCAGCGTAAATATTTGAACAAGATATAATGAAATTAGCAGAAGGCACAGTTTTAGTAGAACTTTTGACGTGTGTTCATCTCGTTTCAGGAGTTTAAATATGAAACATGCCGTAATCGGAGAACGTGTCCTGTTTTTGTTACGTCGCAACGAGAATAACAAGCGTCGAGATAGCGACGAAATATAATAATAACGTTCCGGATTTGAAGAGACATTCAAATTAAGCTGTAATTAACACGTTCGGGACGAAACACGTTGTAGTGGGATGCGCCGTTTTTAATAACTTAATCGCCAAGACACGAGCGACGATATTTTGAGGACGTTTCAGTAAAGCAAAACCGCTACATTGAATTCGAGTTGAGTTATTAAATAGTAACAGATTTAAGTAGAAAAAAATTGGCGAAGTAGAAAATAATTCCAAGGCAAGACGATTTCATTTCATAGTTTTAAGAAGATCGCTTTAGATTGTCTGTCGTCTATTTTAACCTTTCAATTGCACAGCATAAACATTGATTTTTCACAAATTTGTATGTACAACTGCTTTAGGAAGGCATTATGTTCAGACTTTTTTAGGAAATCCAATCCAATCATCTGTTGCATCTATTGAAAAAATATTGTAAAAAATATTTTAAACGACAGATATTACTTTATAGCTTTTTGCCTTTTTCAATTTTTCGCTTTTATAAGTATTTATTTATTGCAAAAATCAAAGTCAATAACGTTAGGTGTACACCTTCGACCTTCCAATAATTTTTAATACAATTAACAATCATAATTGCGAAAAATAGACAAAGTTGAGGATCAACATGTTCCCACATTGGACATTTCCTCTCAAAACTAACAAAATTCTTAGCTGTGATAAAGACCGACTTAATTATTGCAAGGTTCTCAAAAAAAATCATCGTTTCAAGCCCGGAATGTTGTTCAGGGAACAACATTTTTTGACATTTAACGTTTTTATTTCTATTTATTGTTATCGATGATTTTGTATATCTTTTTTTTGTTGTTAGAGAGTGTAGAGAGTTTTATAAACTTTAATTTTGTACAATAATTCAACTCTCCCAACGAAATACAAAAACAATGAAAAAAATTTTCTTTGAATAAACAATATTATTACCAAAACTTAGACCCTCAGCAATTTTCAATAATATTAAACATTTCCTTGATTTTTTATTAACAATCAAAGATTCAATGCAATTTTTCTCAAAACTGTAAATTTTGAGTTACTATAGTTTTCGTTGGGAGAGTCGAATTGTTGTCCTAATAGGCTTAGTTTTTGCGGTATAAGCAAAAAAGCATATACAACGTCATCTTTTTTTTGGTTGCCCCTCAGCAGCCCATTCACCTTGGACGACAGGAGAATTTTAATCTATTTACCTACTAACATATCCAAATACAGTCCTGAAGTCAAAAATTTTGTTCTCTTCCATGCATTCTATAACTTGTTTGTTGACTAGACTATAAATTCAAAATCTTTAAAAATGTGCATTTTAATTTTTAATAAAAAAGTGTAAAACTTTGAAAACATTTTAAAACTCTTTAAATCTCTGCTATAAAATCAGATAAAATTCATCGATTTAACTAAAGAATATACAGAATACAGTTTCTCCTTTTTCATCATCGGTTAAATTCTTATCAAAAAAATATAGAAAATTGGAAAATTGAAACAGATATCTTGCCCCTTTTGATTAGATTTTGTAGTTTAAACTTTATAGGTATACCGTCTGGCTCTTAAATTTCACTACCAAAAGATATTCTTTAATAAAAGATGTGTTTGCATAAAGTCTTTGCGAGATATGGTCGTGCACTCAGGTCGTTATTGCTACTTGTTTCGCGGCATTATGTTTGGACTTTACTCCACTATCGTCGTAATTTCCATTATAATGAATGTACCAACCAAACCTGAATCTGCTATTTTAGAGCTTTTAAGAACCAAGATAAAAGCTAAATTGTAAGGGCCAAAAGTGCATTATAATTATTAAAGAGGAGGACGTTAATAATAGAACGACACTTTCCTCTTCTAAATTTTCTTATTTTCGTTTTTATCTCGAGAAATTTCTAACATTGCGTGAAAAAAATCTAGCCCTTTTCAAATTCGAAAGTAATAAACCAAGTAATTGTCTTAAAATCAGTCGCTCAAATCTCCGTTTGTTCAATTCAAATCATTTCGATTCAATCTTTATTGTGAGTTTGGAAACAGCCGCTTCTTTTGAAAGAACGTCTCTTAAGTAATTAACAAAATAAGAACTGATAACCTCCCGCTCAGCGGGTTTGTTTTAAAAATGACGTTGTAGAACACGTACTTTAATTACAACAGGAAAAAACTTTGTCTTTTAGGTGTTTGATCTGAAAATGTATTCTACCTATAATACGAGAGGCACTAGAAAAGTAATCTACCTATCAATGAAACAAAAGATATCATACAATTTTTTCGATTATTTTATTTTTCAATATAACCCCGCCTACATCAATACACTTGCGCCATTTGTCCTCCAGTAAAAATTTACCTTTATAAAAAATGTTTCTTTTTAACTCTCAAAAAATTCGTCGTCGGCTGCTTCTAGGCCATCATCAGAGTCAAAACGGCGTCCTTGAAAATTTTTCCTTAGTAATCGAAAAAGATAAAAGTTAGACGGAACCAACTCCGGACTATAGGATTTTATTCTCCCGTGTAAGGAAGTTTTGACAACTATTTGGCATTTCTTAATACAAAACGTCAGATTATTTTTAACAGATTTAAAGCAAGTTTAAGCCTTATTGAGTCTAATTCGAAGAATAAAATGTTGTAGTATTCAACTCGTTTGAGTGTAAATCGGACGCATTATTTCAGCGAGTGGATTTTTAAACCACGAGTGTAACGAGTAGAATAAACAACTATTCACATCGGGGATCGTCTTTGACGGATTCTCGTCCCCAACGTAACTCTTTCGACAAAATGTTATTGTGTATGGTGTACCTACCATTCTTATAGACCGTATTCATTCTCTCACGGATTGTTTTTGGTTAATGGCCCTCTTTTGTCAAAAATTTTATGGCACTGCGTTACTATAATTTTAAGTTATTCACTTTTCCTCACAATTCTTTTTATAAATTGGAAACTAATTAGCTCAAGTAACTCAAATGTTGAAGGTAATGTTAGAATAGATGGCACTATTTGATAAATTATGCTTGTGCGTTTGAATTTTTTTTTCTTGGCTAGGTAGATTTCTTTTCTAGTGCCCCTCGTAGCTTTCTGAATGCTGACATCTGACCTTTTGATTCAGCTATGGTGATCATGTAAAAAAGGTTCCGTGTAGGCACGTGCAGATTTAGATTTATGGTAATCGTCCAAAGAGAGATACACAGCCGACATCAATATCCATTATGATGCAAAATCAAATACAGAACGGATTTATGTGGCACGAGCCGGGCCGTATGAGAATCCTTCTAAAGCAGGATAAATATGTCGCAGGAGGACTGCCCCCTATTTCTCGCATCGGTTCTCGACCGATTTGATTAGACTGCCTCCGGCGATATCGTCATTACTCTCCATGGACGAAGGAAAAAACGTCCAGATAGAAGTGCTACGGCCGTCGTATTTATTATCTCATATTTTCCTCTTTATGCCTCCTAGGGGATGATTCACACCACGCTGTAGCGCTTACACAACTTTCACGACCGTCTTTGCACAACAAACGCCATTTTATTTTCATAAACAACACAGTTACATTCGTTTCATGTTGATGCGGGACCGGATAGGATGCCGCGGGTTGTTCAGATGCTCCAAATTGAAAAATACAAAGCGGATGAAGAGCGATATTGCCACACGTCTGATGTGGCTATTTTACACAGACAAAGCGGAGTTAGAATTTTTTACTCCAAACACCCACAAGAAAAACATTTTTCTACAATAAAACTGGATTTTCTGGAAAAAATAATTAAACATCACCAAACTCATACCCTCTAATGAATTCATTCTGAATTAAATGATTTTTGAGTTGAATTAAAATGAAATCAGTTAGGTTTTATAAATTAAGTCAAAAGCATAAGAGTTAAAATTAGTTGTATTAAAAAGTACTGAAGTATTGAATTAAATTGATATGAACAGAATGAGTTGCGTAATAAATCGGAATTAATTCTGGTTGTACTGATAGGTACATCTACTCATCATTTGAAGAATACAGGGAGTTTACAGTCTAGGAGTTGAAAATTGACCTAGTAATAGAAGAGTACAGAAATACTGTAACCGAGAAAAAAACTCACACAATTGTTATTACTAAGAATGTTATTAACCTCCAAAATATTGGTGCACGGTTTGAGGGTCACTGGAATTATTTCCTTGTCCAGATAATATTGTATTGTTGCAACAGATAAAAAAATCGTATCCATGACAATGAAAGAGAAAAGTCACTTCATAGTTTTGACACTGCCATCATTTGATCTGCTTTTGCTTTAGTTTTTATCAAAATTCGAAGATTTTCTGTATAATCTCTTCCAGCAAAATGGTTTCCAACAGGTTTGATTTGTTTTTCTTATTTTTTTTCCAAATTTATGAATATGTATGACAAATATTAAAATAATAAATTGGTTGTCGTGATTATGATTTACGGTGAAACACAAGGTAATGATACTAATGGTCATTGTTGCAGCCGAAGCAGCAGTTCTCAAACAAATAGTATAAAATGAATTGTAACGCATATAACATGAATTTTTGTTTTAGATAGCGTATTAGTTTTCTTCTACCGTTAATATCATCTCATTTAAATTTCAACCCCAAGACCGTAAACACCCTGTATAAATAGAAAAATAAATAACCTTAATAAAGTTTAGCATAAACCACATGTTATTATGTACAACATAACACAGTTTAACATGTTTTAAAGAATTTTAAGTCTAAAGTTAAAGCAGCTATTTAAAATCTTTATCCGCAAACAAGAAAAATGACGATTTCATGACTAGATGACACAAGTAAAAGTTTTATCTTCCAAACATGAGATAGAAACACTGTTTTTTCGCCTAAGCGTTTTTCACTTTTACCTGACATCAGTGTAACATTCAACAATTTACCAATGTTGTCTCTTTCGCTGCTTCATCATTTTCTGGAGAGGTACCTACAGTGTAGATGATCAGCATTCGACATTTTGCACTATGAATTATACTAGTTATTCACTATAGTTAAATCAATCAACACTTTCGAAAATCTCAACACTAATTTCTAAAATGAGGCGTGTTATGATTTCATTGCAATGCGTCCTGATTATTTTGGTCATTTACTTAATAATTATCGTGTTGCTCTTTTCTCTCCGTCTGAATCGTTTGTGGACTAGAAGAAAAAAGTTTATGTGCCCCACCTGAATCATTTGTCTCACAATGACATAATATAATAGTTCTTTTTCTTCCTAGGTATGTTACACAAAGCAAAAAAGTATCAAATTGGTAGAAATATGAATGAAGAAGCTCAGAGGTTTTACTAACTTCAAACAGGTGCAAAAATTATTTAAAACTAGTTTTAGTCGCAGACAAATCTTACAATGTCTAATACAAGTTGTAAAATACTTTGATTCCTGTCCAGAAGTACAGGGTTATTCATGAGGAATAGTGAGCCTGTCCAAATTCTCGATGCAACCACCATTATTTTTCGCAAGTTATTTTGCGACAACTGTAATGTTGGTTGCATCGAGAATTTGGTCAGGTTCATTATTCCTCGTGAATCACCCTGTATAATTTGAATCCACGATGCCTATTATTATCATCAGTCATCGTCATTGTCATTTTTAACAAACGTTCCAAATTTATTATAAACTGAGCAAAATGTGGACTTATTCCAATGATGAGAAGACTGACATGATTTTAGCTTATGAAGAATGTTTCAAAAATGCATCTCTTGCGTCCTGTGTGATGCCCAATGATATTCTGAAAGAAAGAGCATCTTCTGATCAAGTAAGTTTTGAGAAAATTGAGTTCCTGTTAAGTTATCAAGGCGAAGGATACCACTGGATGAAACTTGAATGAGTGCCTTCCGTAATTCGTATTTTAATGTACCCATTATTGTGTTGGTATTTCAATTACTTCTGTTTTTTCATTATTTTAATGCTAAAACTGCTTGCTATGATTTTTTTTTACAAAAAATCTTTGAAATTTACCTGACCTATGAAAATGTAATGTTGGTTGCATCGAGAATTTAGTTAGGCTCATTATTCCTCGTGAATCACCCTTTATACATATACGAGTACATTTTCATGCACAGTTTTTCATTTTTTTCATATATTGATCTGGAAGTATTTTTGGTTTCAAATACTGAAGGAACTTTACACTCTTTACTCGTACATGCTGTCCGCTGTCTTTAGAACTTTGTCCTGTGTCTTCAATGCTTTTATGAATTATTCATCCCTAGACTTGGGTTGATTTTTTCGGAAGATTTACAGAATTCGCCAGACTTTATTCGTGTCGTTCCATTCAACAAAAACGTGTTTCTCGCTACAGTAACGTTTTAATTACAAGACGAAAAGACAAGAGCCCCCAAAATTTGCATAAGACTTTAGGTGACGTCGGTTGAGGCAATATTGGATCTCATGTGGATCTGAATTAATCTTCGTAGTGTTTGCTTCGTCTATAAACACGTAGGTAATAACCAAAGCACCATCAACCATTATCGCCATCTCGCAGGGATTAAACCTCGAAAAAATTCTGCTACAGTAATCTGTCATTTGACAGGGTAAAAGTGGGACAAAAGCGACGCGACGTGGATTTAAACAGATCCTGAAAAATTATGCCGACATGTCGGCCTTTTGTAATTAAAAGCTCTTGTAGTACATAGCGATGACTGTAACAGCTGATAGCCGTTAAGGCTGGAACGAAAAAAATAAAGCATGGCGCCCAGCTGTGCACTGTTTGCATATTAATTATCCGTTTCGTGCTGGACGGACAAATGTCATTAAAATTATTCCGGCTCTCAAAAATAAACAACGCTACACCTAAAACACGATTTTTTGCGAGAGAAAAACTGCAAGCGAGGGAATATCCGAGCAAAAAATGCACACATACGCATCCCCTTTTCTACGTCAATTAATTGAAAATTTTGCGCAAAAACGTGACACAATAAAAACACGTTTATTCAGCTTGTTAAAATTCTAACAACAAATATTTTTAATTTATTAATAAAGAAAGACATAATAAAAATTTGCTACATCCCAGGACTTTTCTATTGCTACTCTATTTCATCATTTTTCACAACGTTTTTGTAAATTATTGTAATTAATTTATTGAACTTTGCTTTGTTATCCATTTGTATAGTTCACTAAATTCTAAGCAACAATAGCTATTTACGTTTTAAGGGCCTTTTTATGTTTATGAGCTTCGAAAACGACGGGTTTGCAAAGTCGAGAGCCTTATGTTCCGTATTCAGATCTCGCTTACATAATATACCTAAACATTGCTCTCACGAGTAATAATAAGCAATCATTAAACATTTTTATTGTATTTTGTATTTTATGCTCGGAGCCCAACTATTTGAATATCGCACTGTATATAAAAGTGCACCCTGCAAAGCGTTTTTTAAAAATTCTTTATAAATTAAAATTCTGACGGTTTTTGGGTCATTGATAAATATTTTAGTAAATATTGTTCATGAAGGTTTGAATTTTTTTAAAGGAAGTTGAAGTGTTGTTTGGTCACTATGTTTATTTAATGTTAAAACTAAATATTTTTAATACTCATTTAATGTTGATTGCTTAAAAAAAATGCAGGTTTATTAAATATTACTCGCCGGATTCTGTATGGGTATTTTCATCCAAATTTCTTCATTCTGGTATCACTAGTGATATTAGAGCATTGTCGAACGTTGGTCTTTTGAGTTTTTGTATTTTTGCGCATTTGGCTTATGGAAGCGTCCCAAGCATGGCGCATCGCTAGACAAAAGCGATATTAATACAAACCATGACAAATTTGTTCCTTTGAAACCGTTAATTAATTATAAAACGAGAATAGACCATTTGAATAATTACGCTCGCTCGACCCAGTTCCTCGCTATTCATCAAGGAGTTTCTTGTTTGTGTCCCGGAGTGGTGCCGCTAAACGTTATTGAACAGAAGCACGTGCTAAAACCGGAACTAAACAGAGAAATGCGCGCGCATTTTCCCGCTTCCGCTCCAGGCAGTTGCTTTAATAGGTCTTTGTTTCCTCTACATCATCGGGGTCCTCCAGCGTCACGCACTTTTCATCTACATACTTTCCAGAAATAACAAAGCATAATTGCCTCCGGGATACACACTCACGACCTTTGGGATCTGATACATGCCGTTAATAACGACTACAATTTATCCACTCGGACGAGAATTGGGAAGAGAAATTTGCTTCCGTACTCTTTGCTCAGATCCCTTCGAAACTCGATTCACAAAGCTGAAGCAAATTGAAAATTTTTGCATGTTCACAACTGATTCTCGATAAATACACACTTTCAATTTCAAAGTTCTTGGAGCACTAAATGTGCAGTGGAACTGGTTGCCTATAAATGATGGACGTTTTTCGAAGTTGTTATAAAGTATGAAATACTTAATAAATAGGATTTTCTTTTATAAAATTATTGTAGATGGAAAAAAAACGGCTCATAAAGTGTGCTCATATGTTATACTTTTGGGTTATATAATATGAACTTAAACTGGAGAGTTTCATTGGAAGTAGGTACTATAAAACTTTAGCCTGCTCTGTCATGCAAATAATGAAACTCCTTATTCCTAGTTCTATATCACCGAACAAAGTTTCCCCGGTTCCGTATACTGTGACAGATTAAAAGTGTCGTATTTCAACTTGAATATTAAAATTTAAACCAACTACTTCTTAAAGCTGGGGATTTATTAAACTTTCGATAAGTTGACTTTATCAGCATTTGCCAAATGTCAACTTCATTACCAAATTATTGACTTATGTTACAACTAGTTCCGTTTCTTTATGTAACCAAATTTTAATTAAAATCTCATAATCTCTATTAAAAGAGTGTCTGAACAGCAGGTAAATCTTATTTGCACCAGGGGAAGAGAATATAAAACATGTTTTCGATTCATGATTAATTACGAAATGCGGAAGAGAACTTCGGATGAGATTAAAGAAGGGAAAGAGAGGACGAACAAAGGCTGCGCTGTGTGTATCAGAAAAAGCGTCCTGCGAGGGTGTCCTACTACTTTTAATATAAGTGTCGGAGCTAATAAAAAGTTTATAAAAGTCAGTGGGGGAGAAAAATAAAGTTTAAAACAGAAAAAAACTCCCTTGAATGGAAACAAAAAGATGAGAAATAATGAAATATTAGAGTAGACCTGCAAGGCATGAATAAATTAATTATCGATTCTGCTGTTTCTCTCTGATAACATCAATATGTATAGCTAAACCCACACACAGCGTTTTTGTTATGTAGGTAATTTCAATTTATTTTTAAATAATATTTGTTCATTTAGTTAAAAAACTGTTCAACAGCGCTGAATACATTTCTTGATAGAAAATTCGTCTTGGAGGTGAATAATACTCGAGTGACCTGTTGTCTCGTGTGGAAGATATTCGAAAATCCGTGAGAGAACGCGCATCCAACAAGTGGTATGTTTGTCGCGTGCTATAGGCCTCCGGTAAAGTGACGGCCTGTCAAGCGGTTTAATGAGCTGATTGCATATTTAGGGGTGGTTCGCGTGAGCAGTAATGAATGAGAACGCCTAGTCGTTTATAACGTGGCCGCTGACTAACCCACATTAAAGCAATACCTCATAAAAGAAAGGAAAAATTAAGAGTAGAAGTGTTCTTATCTGAGAAGAGAGCATTTTAATGCGAGGGTGGATTTTGACGCTGTTAGTGCATGTTCTTTTTTTATATATTTATTACGATTAAAAGTTAAATTATACCTATCTTCAAGATTATTCTAGTTATTGCAACAGTGCTAGTAGATAAAACACTAATAATCCGGAAGATACTTTTTCTTAAAAATAGAACGAACCCTAAAGCCAATCAGCATTCGTTGCAGGAAAACTAAAACTAATTCAATAATTCGAACTTGTACAAATAAGACGAAAAATCCTCAAATTGCAACCTGGAACATTTCGCCAGACGTGCCCATAGCGCGAGAGAAATATTATTATCAATTTTCTATTCGTCTGAACCGGAAATAAAACCTACCGAACGGTCAATTTCCATTATCTCGACGCCATCTAACGGTCGTGTTCTATTTACACAATGAGGGCAGAACTATCTAATAAGCGTTATCTCTGCCGAGCCGGCAATATAGATCGCGATAAAGAGGATTCTGGTAGAACTACCCCCTAATTAAAGGACTACTTCTCACACTGTCCTAACCAAGGACATCAGTCTCATTTCACGACTTTACGCTTCTAATGTGCACTAAACACCCACGCTGAATGGAGTAATAAACTCCCAGAACAATGCTTGGACAAAATTTTTACAGGGATTCTTGAATACATTCCTTATAGATTAACGCTCCTTTGTTCATCAGAGCGGCAGAAATTGCGTCGAAAGAATTTTGTGTTTCAGTTGTTGCATTTTTCGTAGTTAATTAGAAATTCCTATAAAGACGTGCAGGCTTTATGAACGCTATTAAAGAAAAAAATCTCAGCGGTCAGAAGAATATCTCCACTAGTAATAAACTAACACAATAATTGATAATATTTTAAATTTTACCAATCGCTTAATAGTAAATTTATGCAAATTTACAAACCGATGCACTGACGTATGTACGAAAGGAATACAAAAGCGACGAACGAAGCAAAGGACGCCTCAACAGGAACTAGAGCGATTCATATAGGTCCCAACTACCTGCTATGTTTTTTTTATATTTTTCTTTATGTTCAAGAATAAAATTTTCTCAATAAAATTTTGACTTGCCCATTTCGACTAAAAATAGACAATTATTTAGATAGTAAAACAACTAATAATTTTTTAATGTAAACTTTTATCACATTTGTAAATACAGTCAATATCATAATCGATTTTGAAAGTGTAGTTAACCGAAAGATTCAACTTTTGGTTTGGTAAAGGTAAATTTGGGTTAAACAAACGTTAAAGGTAGATTTGCGCTTGCCGTAAAGTAACGATTTTTGTATTTGCTGATCATCAAGTGGTCGTAAAGTAGCGCGGCTCGTTAAATGTTATTGTCGGGTCTTGCGGGACCAAAACTGTTCTGCAAACTTTAAGAATAATTGGAGCATGATACGGAATAAAATATCGGGTAGGTGCATCAGGTGAGCTTGTTTTTTCACCAAAGTGTTTATTTTGTATCGTTTCAAAGCGAAATGTGTAAATTTCTGTTTCGATTTGCAAACAGAAGCAGTTTAACAAACATCTGGATGCAAGCTTAACTCCGCCCGAGGTTTACCTAACTAATGCGAAATTGGGAACAATCAGAATTTTGCAAGAGGGATTTTGGAAGCAATCTGCTGCGACGCCGCAGCCATTTCTCCCAAATATGTGTAAAATAAAATATTATGTGATAAGAGGAACAAGAGAACGTCATTTGAAATTTACATATAATGATCCATTTTCTCTCAAGTTCTGATGGGGCGTAATAAATTTCCGGCGAAAAAATATTTCTACATCGTTCTCAAGACGCCTTTCCTACGCGACAGACTGATTTTATATTTTTCAAAGAGGCAGAGGAGTATGCTAACGAAAATATTGCAAAATCGTGTTTGGGACTGAATCTCGTTAAGGCGCAGCGAAAATGTTTGCTCACGGGGTATGTTTGAGGATGCCGACAATAAAACTGAGCACCCCATTATATTTATTTTACAGACATAATTAAAGTTAATGGCAGGCCCTTGTGCCGTCGTCATCGTGCAATATCAACAAAACAAATTCGACGCTTAAAATTAGGAGTTGGCGCATCCTTCTGACCGCGCAAAAAAAAAACGATTTAAAATTACGCTACAAAACGAAATGTTTAAAAGCAGAATTTTTTTAAATAAACTAGGCACTCAAGTTTTTTTCCTTTACCTTCATCCCACAAGAAAGAAAATTAAATTTAAGGATGGATAAACGATTTTGAAGAATAACAAAAATAACAAAAATGTCTCAAGACAATTATATTAAAATCTACCTAAAAGAAAATAATGATAGTAGGTTCTCTCCAGTTACACATTTAGTTTTGACATTTTTAAACGAGCAGCTTAACAAAACTTTCCCAAAAGTGCTATAACTTTCTGAGGGCGCTTGTTTAAAACTATGTATCTCGGTTATCTGAAAAGAACTCATTTTAAAGTCGAATGACAGCTCTAGACTTTGTTTGATTATAATTTTCTTTTACAAATCCCGTAAGCGTCTTTTCTAAAATTATGAAACTCATTATTTCAGACTAGATTTCATTTCTCTCAGCCTTAATTCATCGCAATTTATATTATAACTTTTGTTCTAAGCATCTATTTGTAACAAATAATATATACAAGGTGAATAAAAAGCATGGAATCAAGCATTTTTTTAATTATTTGCTTTCAAGAAATAAGATTTAATAAAAATTAAAGTGCTACAAAACTTGTTATAGTGATTTAAGAATAAAATTTTGTTTAAATTGTATGCGATTTTTTTTACCAAATGGCAAACTAATGTAAAAAAAATAATAAAAAATTAAATGTAAGTAGATGGTTGTAATCCTCAGATCACAGCCTTTGTAAATAATGTTTTATACAGAGTGTTTACGGTCTTGGAATTATAAACTTACCAAGGTTATAAAAAAGTGCAGAAATAGTGTAACAGAGCGTTTTCTTCTACCATGCATATCATCTTCTTTAAATTTCAACCTTAGGATTAGAAACATCCTGCAGTGAGTTGCAAAAATAAAAAGTTTACAGAATTCAAAAACAGAAAAAAATTCGAAAATTTTAATAGCTGTAAACTCATTTTTATGTACCTATATTTTCATTCATTAATTATTTTTTTCAAGAAACATAGTTTAAGTAAAAAACCCTGTATATCACCGTAAGTGACCGGAATAAGGTAATTATCAACACCGGAAGCACCGGTGAATGTTGATAATTACCTGATTTTGGTCATTCACAGTAACATATACCTATGTACATTAAAAAAACTTATTACTATTAGGAACTGAGAGAACTAAGTTTCAAATCGTAAAAAATTATCTGATAAAAATCCTTTTTAAAATCACATTTATTGGTATACTTAGCTATTATATAATTTTGTTACATACATAAAAAAATAAATTTACCATTTTATCACAATTGCTTTATAATTTTTTAAGATGCGTGAATATCTGCATTGTTCATTTACAGTGAATGCACCATGCACCCCAGAAACAAAAAATACAATAAAATCCGGATAAAACACTTAGTTTTATTTTGTTTTACATTTATTATGTAATATTTGTAGTTTGTAGTAATGGCTTTTGGAAAATATTATTATTTGGGCTGTTACAACAAATAAAATATTTAAATATTTATGCATGCATGTACATGTTGTTTATATTATTCCATTTCATAAAACGGTATTTGATGTTGAATGTGAAGATTTAGATGCCAGTAAATAGCACTTTTATTAAACAATAAAATAAATAACGGTAGTAACTAACTGATATAAAAACAAGTTTTGAATAGAAATAAATTATGTAATAAAATCAGTTAAATTAGGGCAAACTTCCGCATTTTTATGCTGAACAATAATCTGAAAGAAAATTTAATGTGTCATTTTTAGTTTTTGATATTGGAAAAAAAACGGAAATTTGTAATTTTCGTTTTTATTTTTCCAATCGAAAACTAAAAGACCTAGAGCTAGGATATTTTTTTTATTGAATAAAATGTGAAAATTTTAATTATTAAGATTTTTGACAACGGTATACCGTATTGAATTAAAAAAAAACATTTTATAGGTAATTTAAAAATAGAGTGCCCTGATATAATGCGAATTTGAAAACTGTTCTTGATTCTTTGATATAAAGCAAAAATTAAATTGCAAGTAGGCAACCAATAATACACAATCATTTCATAAGCTCCGGTACCTGCTGTAAGATATACGACCGCACCCCAGGGTGTAACCCACAACATGATCGTTTTATTGCGTTTGTACAAAGCAAAGATATGCATCTGCACCCCTCAAGAAGAGAATTGTTAGTACATTCCAAAACTTCATTTTTTTAATTATTCCTCTATTTAAAAATAAATTAAAATAATAGATAGGTTTAATATAAAGGCACTAAGCCCAATACGTAAACCTAAAAAATAACAAATTAAAATATAATATTTATATTAATTTCACTGAGGACGGTTTTTGCTTAGGAATTATTATATGGGTTGGTCTTTACGGACAGCTCTAATTAGCCAAACTAATTTTGTGTTAAAAATGATTCTAGGTATTTGTGGTGAGACACATATTATGTTTATCGTTATTGTGTTATGTGTATTACAAAAAGTTAACATAAATGGTCATTTAATTTTAACAATAGTATTTGAACCGACTAATCCATTTGGTGTTGCACCTAAAAATGTTTTTTCTTCATCAACAAAAAAGCCGCATGAGTCCACCTTGAAACCTGTGATTTGCTCAAACTTTTCCTTTGCTTTTACTTCATTATCAATACCCCATGGTAGAGGTTCAGGCAATTTTTGAAATTTAGACACACCTACACTATATAAGATATTTTTTACAGTATTTGCTGTATTGGTTTTACATTTCATATTTATAATTCTTCCAAAATTACTAGCTGTTAATCTGTTATTTCTTTCTTTATCCCACTTCTCATTATTACGTTAACCAATTGTTTCAATAGGGATTTTTAAAATATCGCAAGCAGCCAAATCATTCAAAAACTCACTTTTTATTTTTTCATATGTTTCCATTAGCATATCTATTATGTCATCAGTCGCACCATAATCGGAATCTGCATACGAATTTTTCTGAATACGAATCTGAATTTCTGAATTCGAATTTTTCTTTTATTTAATTTCGCAGCTTGGGTTTCTGTGAAATTATTATCGACATCGTACAGAAGACTTGAAGATAAATTTGCACCTCTTTTTAATGCCTGCATGAACAACTCAAACAAAGAACTATTTAATAAATCAGAATATGCAACTGCATTTTTTATTTGACAAACTGTTTTACAGAAATACGAAGCGCAATTTGAATGATCACCAAAAATATGTGCGAGTCCAATTAAAATATCAGTTTTCTGTTTTTTGATGAATTGTACAGCTTTTGTTTTTTCTGTATTTTATAGCTGAAACAATTGCTGTTCTAAATTTCAAGTAATTGTTGCGCAAGAATGTTTTTATATTTATGTTGGATCGGGGAGTTTTAGCGATTTCTTTAATTTTGGTACAAAAAAGTAGTATAGTAGTAAAGAGTAGTATGTGATATCGGCATTCAATTTTTTGAATGAAATAATTAGGGTCTCTCATTACGAATTTTTTTGTAGACATGCATTTTGCATTTCCAGTTGTGGAATGTTCAAAGCTGCGCAAAATTCTGTTAGTTGAGAATAACCAGCACCTATTGCTACTGTGCCACAAACAACTGCTTCATTTACTTCATTTGTGTGATTTTCTTTTTCGGTACTAAAAGTTCCTATTGCCCCTCACATACTACATTTGTATTTAAAAACACTTTTAAACCACAAATGTGTTTCTAGAATGATGTTAATGTTCAAAAAACTACAAGAAAAAATGTTATGTTTTATGTTTTTTAATTCCAAGAATAAATGCCCTATGTCAACAATCCTTCGATCACTTGGAACAAAATTTTGTTCTTGACTTGATTTTGCTCGTTTCAGGTGAAGCGAAAAATGTTTCTCCTTTGCAGTTTTGGCGTAAAATAAAAGATACATTTTTTTTTTAATTTATTAATAAATAATGATAGTTTTTGTTAAAAATGACTTTGTTTTTAAAGCTATTTCTTTGAGTTGCTATTTATCAAAATTATGTTTTTCAACACTTTTATTTATTTAACTTGCGAAAACTCATTTGTCAAAGTGACATTATTGTCAAAAAATTATTAAGTCCAAAATCAAGAGAAAAATGAACTTTTCTTTCTACTGAGCTAGAATCTGAATCTCTGAAATAAGAAAAACTCATGGATTGTGAAATTCTGTTTGTTTACTTTATTTCCATTTTATGACTAAAGGGACCACGCACCAGGTAGAGGTCGGATGAGCTGCCACAGAATAAAAATCTAAATAGAGTATACAACTTACAGTACACCAAATCTGAACAGTTCATTCGGTACCCTAGAGCCTTAATATCAGAGTTACAACACTCAACTTTGGATTATCTGATGGACACCATATTTGATTTCTATATTTTTGAAGAAAAGTCTTTTTGTTCTTGATTACAACGATGTATCTATCACACACTATGATCAAATTTTACACGCTGATCAAAATTAAGAAAAAGCGTTTTTGCGAAGAGTGCTTTGGAAAAAAGTGCTTTGGAAAAAACAGTCAAATTGCTTTTTTATGTTTCATCAACTGAAATTTAGCTGAAATTATTGTCTTATCAATTCCTCATGAAAATCTAATACATTTTGCGCAATGATACCGTATTGAACAAAGTTAAAAGGCGAATACCTTGTAGGGAATAATTTATAAACCTGTTCTGTATATTTTTACTTGCTCCAAGGAGTACCCCTTACAATGCACTGAACTCGGAATGCCTTATTAATTTTGAGAGACTGTGTATATAAAAATTTTATTTTTCTAAATAATTTACAGTATGTCCCCGGATTGAGTTTACCAGAGGATTTTTTTAACTATGATTTTACGACAAAACTGCAACGGAAAAACATTTTTTGCTTCTCCTGAAACAAGAAAAGCTATAATTAAAAATTTATTATTCTGACGCAGTGGAAAGAAAAAATATTTTCCTGCGACTATATACGAAACTAGATCAGAACGCACAATTACATATGCGCGAAAATTGGCACTATCGTACGAGGTCGAAAACCCGTGCGATTTGTTTTCGCACTGTGTGTTAGAAATCTAACGCACGATAAAAAATACAAAGTCATTTTTAACAACAATCATCATTATTCAGTTAATTAATTAATTGTCAAAGTGACATCGTTGTCAAAAAAATAAAACCGCCAATGTTATAGGAGTGATAAAGCAGAGAAAAAGTCCAAAATCAAGAAAAAAATGAATTTTTCTTCCCAATGAATCAGAATAATGAAGTTATAATTACCTACAGATTTGCTCGTTTCAGATGACGCAAAAAATGTTTTTCCTTTACAGTTTTGGCGTAAAATCAGAGATATTTTATTGTTCCTCTTGTAAACTCAATTCGGGGACATACTGTAGGTATAATCTCTGATCTATTTTTATGTTCCTGCAACAATATTTAATATATTTTTTTATTTTCCGCAACATGTATATTTAAATTTCATGGTGTGTAACTAATGCTTGTAGTAGCCTCCATAGTTAATTAACGTACACATTTTTTGCTTCACCTAGCATTAAAAAAATAGTCTCGACAACCGTCCCAACCCATCTAACTGTACCCGGCACCTGCTTGATGTCCTCAACCTCAAAGACACAAGTCAGTACAGCGTATAAACTCGTCCAAGTTCGAGGTAAGAATGTAAGTGTCAAGCAGTTTCTTCCTTGCTTTTAATGGACTTTTTCCCGAAGGTTGCGACTAACGATTCTGATGCTGTGTTGTGCGGATTTGGCCTGGCCCAACGCAATACACAATTGTGAATGCTGGGACGGATATAAGGTCGAATATAACAAAAGTGGTTCCCAGTGTGTGGGAGTCAATTTATTTCACATAATGCCCTGCAATATGGCGAAGGCACCGAAATGTCAATGTTCCGGGATAGTAAGCAGCATCTTGAAAGATCGAACTGGCACTTGGTGCACGCGATATTCGAACGGTGTAGAGCTGACGAGGTGGCCTTGTGAGAATGCACAAGAATGGGAAGAGTTTTTCAAGAAATATCCTCATTTCATTTAATATTGTGCGAAGGAGGGGGTGTGCTATTTTACACATAAATATCCAATTTACAATCAACTTTTCTTGATTTAGAATTATATATTGTTAATTTATAATACCTATATAAAATTTTAAATAAAATTTTAAACAAAATATTAAACTGTGAGTTTAGTATTGGTGGCACCATTATATTTGATCATTTTATTGCATGGAATTTTTTTTAATAACACAACAGCACAATACATTATTTTCTTAACAGGATAGCCATACATACACACCGTATTTATGCGATAATCGCACTTGAATCATGAATAATAAATCTTGTTATTGTCACTTAAGCATTCAACCAAACAAACAATTATCTCTACAAAACATACACAACCCACAAAAACAAATTTATTATCTTTAGACTTACTCTCAGCTCAATATTTAAACAGTTTATTAACATTTTAATAACAAATTAACCTCTCTTTTTCAATACATGGGGTAAGTTCCATTATAGTTTAACAAGTATGTATGTACCTAAACGATCCAAGTTTTTAGGAAGTTGGTGTGCTTATGCTTGGTTGTTACAATACTGGCTGCCGTCCAGGCCAAATTAGTGACAGTAGAAAAAGTCTGCAAATGTTGGGAAGACTTCAAGCCTGAAAAACCAAATCTGGCAGCTACTATTGTAGAGGTGACAAGCATCATTGTATTTTTGGCTGCAACGAAAAGAAACCTCCGATCTGCAAATGTGTAGTCAATAGAAAAACGACTGAATTGGATTTGGGAGAAACGGATTGTTTCAGTGTGAACTTGAGAATTGTCGTTGGTGTGAAAATAAGGCTGATTTTAAAAAATATTTCAAAAAACATCCTGAACATAAAATAGTGCACGGCGACTAGAATATTAACAAAAAAATAACACTGCATCATGTAAAATTACGTAAAAAAATTGATTTATTAACCGAATCAAAAATATATTACTGAAATCAATTGTTTGTTACACAGCATACCTAACATATTTTTTTTACGTAGAGATATTATTAGATTGATTAGCATGTATTTGGTCATATGACATGAAAAACGAATCCAAAATATGTATGTCTTTTCTATTTCGGTGTGACAATAAACATTTTGTATAACTTAAAACAGTGTTGTCACAAAATGCAACTTTGTAACACTGTTATTGGCAACATTTTATACCATCACTGGCTGCATACTGTTATTTTTAAGTGAGAAATTATTGTAGATTAACGTGTTTCATCGAAACTAAAACAACTTGAGCTATTTTCAAGCGATTTGTATATATCACATACGTCAAATGTTATTATTAATTAATTAAAACTGCCAAAATTATAATAATAAATTTAATTTAAAAACTGCTTAATAGAAAAAAGTAATATAAACACGTGTTACAAATCTTTGGTTCGTGTCACAAACTAGGTAGGTACTGGTGTCACAATGAGAGTGTTTGTAACACTTGTTTTTTTAATATACTATTAAACATATCTACAATGTATTTTTTTTCGGAAAAACTCGTAAACGCTATTATTCTATTTTTTTCAAACAAATATTTTGTTATTTATAAAAATTGTGGTAAACGTTTCAAGGAAATGTAAAATATTTGTAAAGAATTAACTGTATGATATTTCATCAGGACGGCTCAAAAAGTTTCACTTATTTTTTTATCTCTTATCACTTATCACTTTAAAGTTTCATGTAATTTTATTTTTATAAATCTGTAGCCATTAGTGACATGATAATTGATATTCCACTTGTGACTTACGAGTAAATATCGGATGGAAAATTTTGCGTGTCTGACTCTTGACTCTTCCTTGGAATTATTACCACATAATTACATTTCAATTAGAAGTCCTAAATCCTGTTATTGTTGTCAAAACAGTTGTTCATGTAATCAAATATAGAAAATCTTACATAAAATACAATAAAATCCATTTAGGGTGATTGGTTGACTCACAGTGCTTCTATATTTTCTCAAGGTAAAATTAACAAGTTTTCTAATTTACACTTAACTCCTCCTTGTTTGTTTTTTCGTGATGTTTATAAAACAAGTCTCAAGAAGTTCTCCTTATTTCAAAGTGAGCATCATGTAAGTAGTTTTTTTTTATAGTTGTAACTCTGGTCCATTTTTTTTCTCTCAGGAAACTGATACCGCTGTTCATCTTTGCAACAATCTTTATCGCTACAAACAGCGAAGAGGTGAAAAACGAAAAAGACTGCAAGTGTTGGGAAGATTTCAAACCGGAAAAAGTTGAAAATGGTGACACTTATTATTGTAGAGGAGAGAAAAACCATCGAATTTTTGGCTGCAATGAAGATAAACCGCCAATTTGTCAATGTGAAAAAGATGGGAAAACAATAAGTTTGGATTTGGGTGAAACGGACTGTCTCAGCGTGGATCTTCAAAATGGACGTTGGTGTAAAAACAGAAAAGAGTTTGAGGAGTATTTCAAGAAACATCCTGAACGTGCAACTTATGATTAAAAATAAATATTTCTGTAACAATGTTGCAATAAAGTTGTATTAATATCAATCCAGAGTTTAGGGAGGTATCATTTGAGACGTTATCATCAATTTGTAGAGGTTTCGGTAACGCTTAAATAATTGGACAAGAGTTGGGAAAAATTAATTGGGCGGAAGTCGAGACAAATCGAGGGTGATGTGAAAATGGACGGAGAGTGAATTGGATTTTTTTTGTAACAACTTGTAGTTTAAAGCTGGTACACAATTTTTTCTTCTTTATTTTAATTTCATTTCTTCACAAAATGTGGAACTTCTAATTACGCTAATTAGTTTTCAAAAAATATCTAGAAAAAATAGAATTCAGTTAAATTGCTTTTTATCCTTGCAAACCGGCTTTAATCTTAAGCGCAATTTGGCACTTGAAACTGCCAAATTCTTTAAGCCCTAGCAAATTTTTACTATAAATGCTTCATTAAGCACAAACTGCTCAACTATTACTGTTAACTGCTTTCAATTAATCGCAACCAAGTCGCAACTAGTCCCAACTTCAAACTCAAATTACCAGTTTCAACTAGTTGGAATGTAATGAAATATCTCATTAATAATCTCCTATTTGTTATTGCAATTTGTAAATAGCAAATAGCAAAATTGTTGCTCTAACGATCTTTAAAATTCCCGGAACTATTGATTTATCAATAAATAAATGCAAAATTTATTAACACAATACCATTCAGCACAATGTGATTCATCGACAATTTACATAACAGGTATTAATAAACAATAACCAAGCGTTACAAAAAATTTCAGCATATCTTTTTAATACCATAAAGCATAATATGGCGGCGCACATAAAGGCGCAACGTATCGCATACGACATATGTATTTATTTCACAGTATTTTTGGAATAACTTTTTTTTTCCCGTTTTTTTAAATCATAATTATTTGAACACTAAATTGATGTTAGAAACATTAGTTTATACAGATTGGATTATAAAAAACGACCCAAGCCGTAATTTCATAACTTTTAAAGACTTCTTTCAACAAAATTGAACAGTTTTCTGTTATCAGTCGTTTGCTTGTCTTAGATAAAATGAATAAAAATGCTGTATTCTTTCCATAGCCTCCTTTATTTAATTTAATTTTCAAATTGCCTATAAACAAAAGTTAGTAATAAATAATAAATAGTGAACTTGATAGACAATTTAACGAAGAATCCAAAGCTAATAAAGTATACAGGGTGTTCCATTAAAAAAAAACTGAAATTGATTTCAGTTCCGGTGAAACAACATTAATTGATTCCAAATAATAGATGGCAATAGACTGTGCAACTTTGTTCTAAAAAGTATTGTCATATCTTTAAAAATAATGCAGTTATGGCTTCATAATCCAGCCTGAATATTAAATTTCCTTACCAATAGATGAAAAATTATTGTAATAATGGTATTTCGAGTGGTATTTAAACATGATCTGAAAGATTTAACAATACCCGACCAATAATTGGAGGGTTCAGAAGTTAATTAGTTTAAGTCAAATCATGTTGAGATAGAGATAGAGATGAGATAGTTAAATATTTTAAAATCTTTTGATTAAAAAAGCTTGCAAAGATGAAAAACAAAATCTTTATTTTATTGCAAAAAAATTGATAATACTTTAAAATAGTGCCATACGTGTATTGCCAAATGAAAAATTTAACAATACAGTGTTATCTTAACCACATCAATCATTTTAAGAAAAATTGTGACTTTTAGACTGATTGGCTTCTGAGTCCTCCAATTATACCACGGTTACCGTGTATCCAGGGTTTTTCGACTTTTTCCCTAAAAGGTAAAAAAAGCCAAAATGTACTACAAATCTTCGAAAAATTATTACTGTCACTTTTTTGTATTTTGTTTGCTTCAATTTTCAAGCAATAACATTCTAGACATGTTATAGAAAAAAGTTATAAGATACATTAACTTGAAATTCAGTTATGCGTGTTTATATCTACAAGTGCCAAATAACCTTTACACATCGACCAGATGGACTAAAACTATTTTCAATTTATATAAAATTCCTGTTTCATACCTATTAATAAGTTTTTGTCAACAGTAGTAAAAATCCTAATTTAACAATTCTGTACATGAGAAACTATGAACACTGTCAACCGCCTGCTGCTGCGTTTGTCAAATAAATCATAGCACGACTACAAGAAGTGGAGTGTTGTTGACCTGTAGAAAAACCAAGATGGTGTCATTCTTAGAGACGTCTAATTTACATGACAAACAAAAACAATTAAGACGTAAACTTCTCTCTCAACGCCTGTGTTGATTGTCGCACTTTTTATTATTCTTATTCGCAGAGGAACAAACTTTTCCTGGATCCAAAAAAAAAAAACGAAGATGTTCCATTAACTGCAAATTTACATAATGGAATTTTTTCCCGTCGTCGCACAATAAGAAAATCCATAAAAACTTTTCGCAAATCGAACCAACCAGACATGAAGATTAACAAAATCGCCACAGTTTTAGTACTTTTTTTTTATTAAAGTCAAGTTATGAAAACGCTCTCCTCAAACGTCGTTCGGTCTCGGCGGTCGTAAAGTCGAAACGGCCCACGTAAGTCTACTATAAAATAGGCTGCGATATATATGATATATCCCATTTCTGAGATTGACATTTCATACGTCAATTTATTTGCTGGTGCACGGGAGCTTTAGTGTCACTTTTTACGACTTGTTCTTCGTTTACGTTCAGGCGTATTTTCCCAAAAAAACGACGAGTAACATTAAGAACGTGCGAGTCTTGATTTAAAACACTACAATAAACGAACAAAAATTTTTGTCCGAGGAAAACAACAGAAAAATTCGAGGAGATTTTCACAGCCTTGCTTGCTTGGTCTCACCCTCTAGAAAAAAGCCTTTAAAAACGTCAAAAATTTATTATGGCCATTAGGCGTTATCTCCGACACAATCAGCGGAAGCTTCTTAGAGGAATTCTAGCACGCTATTAGCTCAATTTCGTCAAATGTCTATTACTTCTCTAGAAACATTTCTCCTCATAGTCTCTTTCAAATAATTATAATATACTCGTAAATAATACTGACCTCTCAGGTTTTTCTTTTTGTTTAAATAAGTTTTTTGTTTCAAAAGCGTTTAACTCTTGCCTTTTGAAAAATATTTACTTTAGTTGTTCATGTAAGAGTTTAAAAGTAGATCCAGATTTTTAAATATCACGATGAATCTAATCAATTATTTCTTACAATTTTGTTCACTTTACTTTAAATTTGAAAGAACACTTTGTGTTCTAACAATCTAAAATATCAAAAAATCTATTTCCACAACCTTAAAAGTTGCTCTGGGCGCAACAAAATCCGAGTTTCTTTGACCATTTCTGAGAAAGGACATCTCAAATTGCAAATAATTTCCTAGAGCGTTCGTGACAAATGTTCCTCGTCTTTTCCCACTCTCTGTATTTATGTAGAACGCTCGGGTGTCAGACTGGAACTATTAATATTCGAGTTGAATGATGGTCGACAATTCGTAACAAACGGATGCAGCTTCTGACATATTTTCAGTGGTTTTCGGTACAAACAAATGGACGGATTGTCTGACTTGGAGACCAACAACCGGAAATGCTGTAGATTCTGCTGATTTAGATCCCGCCATCGTTAGATCAGTGCAGCGGATCAAAACCGCTCGTTAAAATTTCTACAGTTTGCATTCCGCTAATTGCTACAATTCACTAATTGATTTTTGTTATGGGATGGGTCTATTTGCACAGCGTTTCAGGATTTTTCAATAATTAATGTATTGATTTCGACCTTTTAAAGAGATGATTTGGACGCATTCATGTTGTAATTGTGTTTACTCAGATTAATTAAATGAGAATCAAGAGTTAGGTGACTTTAGAATCTTTTTAAAAATTGAGGAAATGTTTTTTAGAAAAGGCATTGTAATAAAAGGTCTTTAAGCGTAGTGTCAGCTTAGTTGACCCCTAAAGACACTTGCGTATTTTTCCTCCATTTCTGAACCCTAATGCTGAAAAGATCTGAACCGGAATACCCGGTCAAGATTTACCGCTTGGACGGCCGCTGTAATGATAGAAGGGATTAGACCCTCTCTGGGAGCGCTAACGTTACCCTTAAGGCGTTTAGTGTGCCTGCATCTTATATTGAGATTTATGGCCGACGTTGGTCAGTTTAGTGATTCTAATGGAAATGTTGGAAGTGCGACCGCTAATTTCCACATGGGTTATTATAATTGAATTATGCGAATGCGCCGACGTTGCGTCCCAGTTTGTGTTTATCACGGCAACGTTTATGAAGATCTTGATGGATTAGGCAGTCTACAACTTCCTGAATATTCATGCAAGTTTGCGAAGTTTGTTATTTCGTTGATTATTTGTTGCAGCACTGACGACGCCTAAACGAGATTTCATCGATTAGTAAAATAGTCTCATTAAAACTTAGCGTTTACCGTTTTTAATCTTCTGCCATTCTCTCGTTTGAGAAAATAAGTAATTTGATGGTGTATGGTTTTATATAAAGCCAAACACAATATCACTTTTCGTAATGTTGGCAACAGGACATTTGGCATGGATAACCTCATAATAAAGATTGCATTTTTTCTCTAGATATTAAGGTGGTGTAGGAGGAACAACAAAGCTTACGAATAATAAAATGTAACATTAATAAACACTTGTCGGTAAAGCTACGATGTCTCGATGTACTTAATTCTCGACTTTCAGCAAAATGCATCATCGTTTTTACACAAGCAAATATTTAACATGACGTCAAATTTTGCTACAATTCAAAATCTTTTAAACAAACACCCTAAATGAAGAAAGCGAAAAATACATGTCCCAGCAAGCAATTAAGTTTACACAAATTTTGCGTATTTTCCTAATAAGCAATAATTTTTTTAGATGTGTTATTTCTTGAAAAGAAAAATAAATATTTGTAAATACCTTTGTAGCGATGTAACGCTAAATTGATTTCTCTAAAAAGCAAAGAAAAATAATATTAACATCCTTGATACAAATTTTTCATTTCAACAAATTCTTCCATTAAACATAAATATGAAATAAAATTTGTGTTTTGTGGCCGTTTGTCTGTCATCTGGATGTTTAGTTTTTGTTATTATTATTTTGTATATTTTTAAGTTAATAATTTTACGAGTATATCATAAATGTGGAGTAGATTTATGTATTTCTATTTTCTAATAAAAACAGTTAATCGTTCCATTTCACAATTTTATAGCTTTGCAATGATTTTGCTGTGATGTTTTTATTATCTATCTATTCTATTATCATAGATTATTATTTACGTATGTGTCATGTATGTATAAATTAATTTCCAGTAACAAAAACTGTAAGCCGAAAAACTTTTTTGTTATTATATTTAATTCAGTGGTTGCATTAGGACTTTATAACAGACTCTTCCAATGTTCAATAAAACTTCCAAAGAAACAGAGAGAAACAGACATATTTATATTTTATTCTTGACCTCGTTATAAATAAATCGTAATTTGATTTTCCCATACCTCTCAACCACATAACATTAACTTTTTAATGGTAAGAAAGTTGTTGAAACTAGAAAAGTTTATTCTTGACATTGATGCCCGCAGCACTAATAAGTCAAACAAATATAGGAAAAAAGACCTTAGGATAACCTAATTAGGTTCGGGTCAAGCTATTCTCTGTTAGAATAACTAATTAAAGTATGACAATTCAAACAAACAATCAAAATAAAAACATGTCCTGCCGAATCCCTGCGTAATCCCGAAACTCAGCCTAAAACAACAGCATCAACAGACGTGACTCGTTAAAACGTATCCCTTAATGACCTGTGAGAAATGAGGCAAATAGGAAATAGCAAGAAACTTCCGAAACAAAAATTTGTTATTGTTGGATGTTTTAATTTAAGTTGAAAGACGACCAAAACGAAAAATCCATATAAAAAGAAATGATAATGGAACAAATAATTTGATTCGAATGCTTTTTTCATTTTTCATCCGGTTAATAGCTTTATGATTGCAATTTGAGTCAAACATTACGTAATGTCAGTGGCGCAATAGCTGCGACTCCAGCATAATGATAATAACATACACTATCTCTCCATATATACCAAACGTTTTTTTAAACATGACGCTTTTCAACCACAATGTGGTCATCTTCAGGTAAAAATTATAATACCAAGATTTCTAGAAGATAATACATAAAAATAAATAAAAAATATAAAAATGTAATAATAATGGTGAATATATTTTTAAGGACACTGTTGGTGGTAACTTTATATTATAACATTGAACAACACTACCTATAACTACTTACTACAATTACCTACAACATTTCGATTCTCCTGACGAAAACTACAGAAAAATTGGTTTTTGAGTACGATGGCTTATGTAGGGCCCAAAATATAAAAACACAAAAACAATGAGAATTTTTTTTTGCATAAATAATATTATTACCAAAATATAGACCCTTAGCAATTTTCAATAATATTAAACTGTTCCTTGATTTTTTATTAACAATCAAAGGATTCAATGCAATTTTTCTCAAAACTGTAATTTTTGAGTTACTATAGTTTTCGTTGGGAGTGTCGATTTAAAAAAACTTGAAAATAATAACAAAAGCAGTGAAATTCTGTTTTTAAGCAGTGACCTGACCCATTAGAAATCTGATTTTGTTGTGAAAAATTCCGTAAATCGATGACAGTAGAGCGGCACTGAAAGCTTTATTAATATATTCAAATGCTAGGTGCAAAATTTTAACGGTCGCCACGGCAACGATAATATTTGTTAATAACGAGCTTCAAAATTTATTAATTTTGTCTACTCAAAGCAGATAAATTGAATTGGGTGTAGAAAATAAAAATAGACGATCCCACAGTATCCCAGTCACAATGGCAAAAAGCTGATTATGGTCGTAATTATCATCTGTTTGTGTTGGAGATAGAATTAAAAGTTTTTAATTGGTAATATCCATCCGACTCTTAACAGCTGATTGGACGGAGCTTTTAATTATCCTCTCTGCCAATAATTCCCGTCTAAAACTCCAGTAATGACCTATTAAATTTATTTATTATTCACGCAGACCTAACGGGAATAACACTTCCTATTTAGCAAATCGAGAATCGTCGCTCAGTGCGATAAGCTCAATGGAACATTTTTTCTCTCTTCTCCCTTGCTGTTTTAAAGCGGGCTTTTCCGAGCTCGTGTTATTATTTATCGAGTGACACGTGGCCTCGAGCTTTCCGAAATTACGGATGTCTTGTGCTACATTCATCATGTAAAGTGGCCAATAATTCATTGCAGAATCTCGGGATCGATGTTTTAATTATTCACGCTGCGAAAGAATAAAAAACCGCTTTAACGAGCCACGAAAAATTTAGTTTTAGGGAATAACGAATTACCCTAGTAGCTTTTTCGGTAAATAAGATCGTGCATAAAAGCGAATAGAGCCGTTTAATGCAATTTATGGGTTTAATTTCGGCGAAATAAACAAGGTGATCCGAATACATCAGCTTGTACCAAGGATAATTTACTAGATTAATATTAGCTTCTTGCAGATGCATAAAGAGGCAAAACGGGAACCCAGAGGACGGCTTGAATAATAATTTCAATTTGGAGTTTCATTGGAGCAGTTCGCTTTGTCTACAACAACCACATATGCACTTAAACATTCCTTAAATTATTCGAGTAAACATAAACTAAATCAAAATTTTTACGCTTACACCAATAGCAATAACAAAAACTTGATATCTAAACTTAACAATAATAGTTATTATAACGTTATAAGACCGATATGTGTTAAAGAACAGATAAGGTAAATGGGGTTGAATTATAATCAACCGAATCTGTTATTTGGTATCGGCTGTGTGTCGTTCAAGACTTTTTCTAATCCCATTCCTGATTTACCATAGTATGGAATTACAAAAGAGAATTTAACATTACTAGCATGGTAGGTAATAGTTATTTATTCGACGAATTTGAGTGTAAATCGGACTCTTTATTTGACCGAGTGAATTTTTAAACCACGAGTGTAACGAGTGGTTTACCATCCACGAGGTGGAATAAAGCGTCCGATTTACACTCAAACGAGTGGAATACAACATTTTATTCTTCGAATTAGTCAACAAGGCTTAAACTTGCTTTAAATCTGTTAAAAATAATTTGAGGTTTTGTATTGAGAAATGGCAAACCGTTGTCAAAACTTCCTTACACGGAAGAAAAAAAGGAAGAATAAAAGGATTTTTACTGAGAGGCAGAGGGACGCTTTATGAAGCCAGGAAAACCTGTTAGTTTGCATGTACTGTGGAATAAGTTAATTGTCAATCACTTTATATAAAATATATAATTAACATATAAAATATAAATAAATTATTTAAAAATGATTCTGACATTTGAACAAAATTGTGAGCTGGCTCGTTTCTTAAAGAAAAATTTCAAGGTGAATACAGTGACTTATAAATTGACCTTTACAAGTGAGGAACAAATAAAAGTAATGTTTTCTACAGAGTTATTCACGAGAGGGTTATTTCAGAAAAAAAAATTGCCGCAATCAACAATACCAATATCACTAACTTCTAAATTAAATATGTTATTTCTTTTATATTAGAAATCAAAGTAAATTGGATAGATTTGCCAGAAATGTCAGGTTGACAGATAACCTATATTTAATCAAAATTCAACAAATAAATTAACAAGTTAAATTAATGTAAAAAGTGTATGAAGTGTCTACCATCGGCTTCTAAACATGCGCCTAGTCGGTTGGTAAACGATAACAAAACATGTCGTATTATTTGAGAGATTATTTTTTTGCTTTAATGTCAAAGAGACAAGACTAATAACAGCTACCATAGATTCAGTTATAATTATTTTCAAAATTTATAATCAAGAAATTGTTGCAATATGTATAATGGGTTGCGGCAAAAAATATTCAGAAATAACCCTCTCTTGAATAACCCTGTATACACTCCCAAAAAAATGGGCGGTTTTTTACTCTTTTCAAAGGAATCTGTTTTTTAATCGATAGTCCACGATAAATTTTACTTAAATGATATTATAAGCACTTCACGGGAAGAGAGAGTTTCCAAATGTCCTATATTTCGCTGTAGACATGTGCTGCTACTCTCAATTTGACCATGTTAGCCCACCTGACTAACGAAATAAACCAGTCAATTAAATAAAAGTAAATTTTGTTTCAAAATTTGTCCTAAAATTTACTGATTGGATCAAATGTGTGTCTTGCCGAAAATGCCTCCACACACTTTATATACCGCAAAAGAAACTATAAGATAGAAGAACATAAAAAATAAGAATTAGGTTGATGTCTCACCCTAGAGATTCAATTTATTGGAGAGACGCTACTTTGTCTATAATTAGATTTTTATTTTTTACTTAAATAACCATAAAGCTTGTTATCATTTTTCATAGATTATTAAGGTGATTGTATTAAAAAATAAATCTTACCATTTAATATTAAAATGTGTATTTTATTGACCCGTTTTAGTAATGGGTCACGTCTCTCTGTGGTTTACCCTAATGCAAAAAAAATAATTAAAATGTACAAGCAATAGTCATTTCAAAGAGTTCTAAAGTACCATTTCCTCCGAGTAAAATGATATATTTCACTAAAATTTCAAAGAAGAATTTTCTTAAATACAAAAAATAAATTGACTAGAAAAAATGCTAGACTAGATAATTTGCATGTAAATAGTGAATAGCGCATTGTAACGTTTCAGTTTTACAGCCTATCTGGAACTTGTTACGTCTTTGAAAACACCGAATACAAAATAAATACTCGTATCGCTGAAATGTTTACTCCTTTTACGTGCATATGAGATACCAACAGCTGTGTACATCATAGGTAGTTTTGTGTGTGTTGTTTTACATCGTCGTAAACATATATATCTATAGGTATCGTCTCTTTCATTAAACATCCGTTTATGGTTGTAGATTTATTATATTATCATCAAACTCCGATATATCATTGTTGCTCAATTCCGGCACGTAAATCACCTGTACACTCCATTAAAAACGACTTTAAAGTTTTCAGCAGTTCCGGAACAATCCGGGCGTGCAGAACTGGGATGCATTCGGACCACTCCAGTCGCCATAAAACTCCCCAGCAGAAGGAAGCTTCTCCAACTCCGTCCTTTGTTCGAGTTTAAAACAAACGCTATGTGCACATTTACGTATAAATTGCTACACTTTCCGCCCACCGACGCCAACTTCGCTTCTGTTACTGCAGCTTTTCAATTGTCTCGCAGCCGCCTATTCAATTGCTCGATTGTACGATTCCCGAGTTCTGACAATTCGAGAATTACTACCGTCCTTATGCATAGACGCTAATTGTATAATTTCACGGCGATGAGCTTTTGTATTCGAATTTTTCTTTTGACAAATTCGAGGAAGTCTGCCAAGCAGCAACGCCCACTTATCTTTTATCCCAAAATAGTTTTGATAAATTTTGAAGGTCGTTCTCCAGTCGTATGTCCTAGAAACTCCAAAGACTAGAACAAGGAGGAATTTTTGAAGTTCGCTTTTCAGTAAGGAGCAAGGAGCAGATTTGTTCATTTAGGAAAGTAAAAGTGTAACTGTGGCGATTGGTGTAATGTCTGTTTGGCATTTTGGCACCCTCCCAACTCTAATTTATTATTATTGTGTCTTTGAACAGTAAAGGGTGACGAAGGTCGATCTCCGACCTAACAACCTAATTATAAACTTTGCTCTTTAAGACAATTTACTCGAGCGAAACACACCTGTTACAACCTTAATTATTAATGCGTCTAATATATCAGGCACTAATTCACCTTATAAACCGGAGCTTATTGGATCGACATGTCTTCGGGGCTTTTTAATTAATTTTCATTTTAACACCCATTGTAATGAGACAATTGTGAACGTAAATAACGAAAAGTATATTTTTCATCTGTAACCACAGAGTAAGAATATAATTTAATATACAAAATCTGCCAAATAAGGTTATGACACGGCCCTTCACGAAATATTTGCGACACAGATTTCCTTTTAGCCCACTTCAGTATGTCTCCTCGTTACTGAAATATGAATCCTGGACCCGCAAGGTAGGTAACAGCCATAATTTTATATTTATATGTGAGCATCGGAGGGATGTTATGAAGAAGTGGCCCCTGTTCGACCTGAAATTACTGAACATTGAATTACACGCCTGCGGTAGCCGACCCGGAATTTTAATGTCAACACCACGTGACGCCCTTGCGAATAAAGAGATCGCAAGATTGGACCGTCCGATCAGGTCGCACAAGTGTGAAATTTTATGTCTGCATTAAAACGTTCTTTATGTGGGGCGCTGGTATACCTCTCATTATGTTTGTTATGTTACGGAAGCAGCAATCAACGTAAATTCTTGGGAAAGTTACAAAAGTCGTAAAGTGCATGATTGAATTGAGCGGATTTATTGCGTTTCGGATCTAGAATCATTAATTGAACTTGTGTGATGTTTCTGACAGGATTTAAGGTAACAGAATACCTAATTATTTTTCAAAAAATATTTCCTGTGAAAATGTTGCGTTAGGCGTAAGTATTTTCGTTTCTCGCAAAGTAATAGTCAAGCTTTCAGTTCCATAAATTGGAAATTCGTAATATCCTGTTCTTTCTTGTATCTTACATGTGTATTTCAGTTTGAACGGCCTAATATAAATTTCTTAGTGACAGCTAATTTCGTTAAAATTAATTTTGTATCGCGCAAACATCTAATTTGTGAAATTTTTATTACTAAATAGACGAATGATGTAGACAGAAATTTTCCATTCAATAAGAAGAAAATACAAAAGAAGCACTCAGACGTTTAACTTCAGATTGACTGGTAATTTGTATAGTCTGATGGGGCGATTTTTCACCGAGGAAGATTAGTGTCTGTGATTAAGGATCACCCTCCGCTTGAAATGAAAACTTCAAGAGTTATAGCCTATTATATTTTATTGACAAGAAAAGTACTTAAATTTTTAAAGATCTCGTGAATGAGCACTCTCAAGAAAAACACCGATTTTACAAATATTGACGAAAGTAAAGCAATTAAAAAAATTGAAGGACCTACTCAATATTCCACTGTCGTTCGCGCTGTGTCATAAAAAGATTTTCATTTTTATGAAGCTATAAAATGAGAGAAAATACATTTTAACTTATTTCGAATCTTATCATATCAAGATATAAAATTTATTATATTTGAAATTTCACACGTGAAGCATCATAATAATGCCGACAACTTATTTTAACACGTTGTGACAAAAACATGTTTCTTGTGGCCATCTAATTAACGGAATGTTTAGAAACGCTTTACACTGTGCAAAATTATCTTATGATTTTACGATTGCAAAACCACAGTAATTACTATAAGACATATTGTACAGTGAGTTAGATAATAGTATATTACATAACGAGGATGGAAAATGACAAATAACGCACAAGTAGGGAGTCTTATGCACGAGGCATCAGCCGAGTACAGAAGCCCCACAAGTGCGACATTTTTCAGCGAGTTATTTACACTATTTTTCCTACGACCACCGCAATACCACGACAAAAAAAACATCACTATTTTCAATAAAACGATTTAATGTCTATTAGTATTAAGTACTTACTTAATTAAGGTGATTTAGGTTTAAATACTCGATGGTTTGAATTTGCAGAACTTTTCGTCAGTTTTAAAGGACAAAGTAATTAAATGTCAAAAAAATGCATATGCCAACAAACAACCAATCATGCCTAACTCGCCAGACGTACCTAGACATCTCCCCCAACCATACAACCTCTGTTACGTTATTTTCATATTTGCACACGTGTCGTTAAGAGAATAATCGATTCGTTTGATATTGCCAAGTTTCGTAGGTAATTCGCTGTTGGAAACAGTTACTTTCGTATACGATTGTAGGAAAATATATTTATTACAATCTAAAGAATTTGTTTGGATGATTCAGTAGCAGAAAGCAGCCGCCAGAATATAAGTTAAATGATAACTGGCAGGTGACAACTGACATTTTAATTTAAAAAATCCAATTTTTACTGGTTATAATAAAATTCATTCAAAAAGATGAATCATAAACGTTCTAATCACGTCACACATCAGCATAATGCCAAGAAAAGTTTATACATATAAGATATACTTAAAGCAACTTAAAATTTAACTTATTAATATTCAATTTAACTCATCAAAATAATATTTTTTTTTTTTAAATAAAATGTTACGTCACAATGTGATCAAGTGCCAGAAAGATTGAGTGTTGGGGTTAGAAACATAAAAAATGTGTTTTTGTTAAACTTACTATACAGAATGTCCCACGTAAGTCTTTCGGGTCTAATATCTCTGTTATTCGCCAACGAATTTTTATGAAATTTAAAATGTAGGCAACTTATAAGGTGGAAATTCATTTAGTATTAATAAAATTACCTCAAGACAAAAAATATTTTAACATATTTTCTCCATTTGAAATTACCCGAAACTACCATTATATGGTTAAGCGCTAAAAAATAGACCTCTACACAAAAAAATAACTAAATCACATGTTTGAATTAGAAGAAAAACGACGATTATGTAGTTAAAATTTTGACCTAATTACTATCATTGTCCTCTGACAGATAAGGGTGACCAAAATTCGGTAATATCGTTCCTTTTTTTATAGTCGCCTATGTTTTTGCATTTTCAGCCACTTTTAACACAATATTATTCTTTTTTTTTGTAAGCGGGACCTCTTTCAAGAACAGATTTTTGCCCATGGCATTTTTTATTGGCGATTAGCAATTTGATATAAATTTTAAGTAATTTAGCATTTTTAAAAGGCACGTTAAAATCACATTTTAAGGACTAGGATTATTTTAGTAATGCGATAATTAGTCTTTATCTACTAAAAACTCTACAATTTAAATTTCGTAAGAATACGTTGGCAAATAATAGAGATATTAGGTCCGAAAATCTTAGGTGGGATACCTGTATGTACATACATATATTGTTTCCGTTATTATCTAACCTTTGAAGAGCTATATCTCCTGAAAAAAGACTCAAACATTTTTCTGTCATGGGAACTTTTAATTCAATATTTGAATGTCCTTTATCACCACCCGAAAGATGGTTTGATATATATACTTTTGAACCTTCGTGTATAAGTTTGGTATGGTCGAAAAAAAATAAAATAAAATAAAAATACATAAAGCCATTAGATGTTTCAATAAAAAATAAAGGGGCAATAATAATAATTGTTACTGTTATAGAAAGGTTTTCTAATTTTTAAGGGATTTGCAAAAACTGCTTTATTTAGAAGTTTTTCTTTTATTTTTTTCTTTCACATTTGTAAACAGCCTCGTTACTTTGTCGCTACGTATTTGTTTAATATAAGGACAGTAATACCCACAATGTACATAAAATACAAATACATATAGGTTGGTATTTTTTCAATTTTGACAAATTTTTGAATTTAGTAAAATTTCTGATCCATATTAGTGTTGGATAAAAATTTGTTGTTGTTGTCTTAATCGTAGCTATTAAAAGTGCATAGAAGACTCTTAAAACAGTAAAACTTAAGAGAAAACTTCACTAAGATAAAACAAACAGACGTAATGAAACTGTACCGATGCAGTATTCCATTATGTTGGTATCATACTCGCTCTTGTTAACAACAATGTCTAGTAGCTTGTACATCACGATTCGTCATTAAATATCTATATATTACATTCACATTATTTTATATAAACATAATTATTATTATTTCCCTTAAAATTGCTGTTATTGTACTTCCAGTCAGGTAAATCCATTGAAAACGTAACAGACATAAAACATTGTTTCACTGATAATTATGTTAAATTTAATTAATATCAATTTATGAAAATTACAAACACTCTGCTATAATTACCTAAACCTGATCGAACATAAATAATTATCTGTTCAGCCAGCCCTACGAGATATAATTAATCTTTTGAAATAAATATAATTACACATTTAAATACAAAATACAGGTATATAATTTTTTATTAATTCATAGAATGGGCCTTGATTGAGTTAAAACTTTGTAAATGATATAAAATTTAGAATTGCAACAAAGTGCGGACTCAATAAATGCCGAATTTTATAATCCGTAACGCAACATTCGCATGTAATTAAAAAATAACAAAAACCGTCATTTTGATGAAGGATTAACTTTTAATTACAGTAATGGCGTCTCTGAAAACCGCCAGGTTTTATATACAATATACAAGGCGATTCACGAGGAATAATGAGCCTGACCAAATTCTCGATGCATTACTCTTCGAAAATTGCTTTGCGACAACTGTAATGTTGGTTGCATCGAGAATTTGGTCAGGCTCATTATTCCTCGTGAATCACCCTGTATTTGTTCAGTCAACATAAAATGCGAATATACAGATAACAGCAAATAAACGTCACATAAACACGGAAATAGTGAATGTGTCTTACTTATTACCTGTTATACAATACCGAAGGATTCCGTCTCTATAATTAAACTCTCAGATCTCCCATGAACGTACGAAAATCCTCCGGTCTAAATATATGTTGTAAAGAAAAACAGAATCGGCCGAGACATAATCTTCTCCATTTAGGGGACAACAGTTCCGGGGATTGAGAAAAATTCAATTCGTCTTAAGCTCCCTTCCCTACAAAGCGTTTCTTTATTCCAAGAGAGGCCGAAAGAAAAAAATTATATGTTCATCTTCGAGCTGTTTCAGAGATTAGTCTGTATGATTTCGGTGGTATTATCATGTTAAAACGAATAGAAAACGTGAAAGAACGTGAAATTGTTTGTTGGTGTCGCTCTGTCTTTGCACTCCCATTTAATCAGAGGGAGTGGGTCAGGACAAGGGATGTCGTTTATTCACGCTTGAAGCAACTTTTAACCTACATTCGTTGTTACGACTTTGTTTCGGAGCTGTTCCTAAATAAATTATATATCTTGTGATAAGATGAAGGCCACGTTGTTTACCTGAAGCTGCTATGGTTTTCCCCATTTAGAGAAGTTATTAACTAATTCCTTTTGTCGGTAAATAAAACAGAATGTTGAACATAGCTGCTTCGTTTTATTACTACCAGTATAATTGTAAATAACACCTTTAGGCTACAAATTGAGATTTGTTACCTTAAAGCTCAAAAAACAGAACAACACAGTCAGAATTTTCTCAAATTATTTATGTTTTTATTTACAATATAATAACATATTCTTCAAATATATAAAAATTTCTAGAATTATACGTAAAACTTATGTTTTAAAAACCTTGGCTGAGACAACCAGAATCGTCCATTATTTTATTAAATTACATACCGATATCTTTAAAATTTAGAAATTTTAAAACATGTAATTACTTGTTTGTACCGTTTGTTGAAAAGATTAATCCCGAATTTCAGAATGAATCATTAAGTAACGTATTGTTTGTAAGTCAATTTTCCACTTTAAATTGAACTACTTACAGAATTATACTTAGAAGTAGTCATCGATAACAAAACATAAGCCACTAAATGTAGACAAAATTAAAACAGTTTCCACATAATAAGTAAAAAAGATATCGTTTATCAAAAAATATAGCAAAATGATTTAAAATCTCTGATAAATTCGGTAATAAAATACAAAATAAAGCTGTCAAAAATTTAATTGGATTATTAATTGCCAACACAAAAATTGATGAAAACCAAATTCGAAAAAGATTTATTGTTGATGTTATAGAACATAAATCGAACATTCAAACATTTCCTTTTTTTAATTTATGTAAATGTAAAATTAGATATCTACCTACCTTAATAGAAAAAAATAGTTTTGTTATAAATAATGCAAATTTTTCTGATTATAGGATCATTATGCAAAAAATTATTTATTTATAACATT